>NC_056728.1:754250499-754479047 GCF_019279795.1 Protopterus annectens | reverse complement strand
GTGCGGGTTTTTTTGCCTCAGTCGTTTGTTTCACTGATGCAGTCATTACGTTTGGGTAATCTGCTGGCAGGTTGCCCTCAGTCGGCCTGATTAACAAAGTCTTGGGTCCTGCGTCAGGTTGCTGTCCCTTCTTCCATGATGTCAGGTCGTCAGGGGTATAAAACATGCATCTGACGCCATTACATAAGTCTTTCTTGCCATGCGGTGCCCGAAGCAGAAGCAGTTCTCAAGTGCCGGTCATCCGACTCCTGAAATTTTCATTTTCGAGTTTCAGAACTGAAGTCTTCAACTTAAAGCTAAATACCCCGTTGGCGAAACTTTTTCTTGCTCCTTACCGATGTCAGTAAAAGTTAATAATTGCATTACTTGTGGAAAGCAAATACCTCACAAAGATTTTCATTCGTACTGTATTCCTTGCCTAGGCCCTGACCACGACGTACCTTGCTGTCCATTTTGTGCTGTATTTAATCAGCACACTGTCTTCGGTAAATTTTTGCTTCTAAATATTTCGGTTCTCGGTTTAACTATCCAGAAATGTCATTGGTTAGCCATCCGGCTACCCAGATTCTGAAAAAACGCAAAGATAAAGACTGAGACAGGCTGCCGAGGTCCAAAACTGCTGACAATGCTTCTCCTAAGCCAGTCGCCAGTTCGCCGGTACTTAGTGAGGCACTTTCTTAGCCCCTGATACCTGCTACTTCTGATTCGCAGGCCTCTACTGAGACCCATTCGGAGTCCAGTATGCCGTGAGAGTCTTCACCTATGGAACCCGCGGTTGTCTCTACCTTGGATGGGTCCGGAGCCGCTGTGCAGGCACCGGCTTCTGAGGGTGTATTTAGGCCTACAGACTTGCATATTAAATAGACTCCACCTTCATTAATAATGCCTAAATCTCGATCTATGTCTAAAAAACCTATGCCCAGGCCACATGTTCAGGCCCCTATGCCTAAAAAACAAATGATCAAAATGGCTGAAGATCTAATTACTCTAATCAGGGGTAGTCAACCCCCCCCAAGAGACCTAGGGCTGAGCTTGATTATGAATCTTCTGATCAGGTTTCTGTTTCTTCTGATTCTTCTAATGACCTGGATTTGTCCATACCTACTTATGAGTATTCTGATGCAGAGGATTCCATTCCTTCTGCTTCCCCTCCTGAAGATTTTTCTTTTGGGGAAACTTTACTTACCTTAAGGGAACATTTCCACTGGGAAAGTCAGGAATTTTCTGATTCACAAAAGAGGCTTTGGGATTTCCTTCTACCTCAGCAATAGGCCCTTTGCTATACCTCCTGTAGTAGACATTGTTGTTGTGTTTTCGGAATCCAGTATGGCCCCTGATTCCCTGCCTCTGGCTCCTAGTAAACCTGACAGGTATTACAGGGTTCCTGAGTCCCACAAGTTCCTTTTCAAAAATCCTGTTGCAGATCCAGAAACCATTTCTCAGGGGCATGAAGGCTTCTACTGCTAAAAATCCTACCCCTTCTAATAGAGAATCCAGGGCGCTGGATAAATGAGTTAAGAAAGTTTATATTTCTGCAACCTTGGCAGTCAGGGCTTTAAACTGCTAATTTCATATGTTAAAATATCAACAGCATATTATTGGACTGCTTAAACAGAAAATTATGTTTCCGGACTGTGTGGAAAATAAAGATTTTCAGAATTTATTGCATTCTGCTGAACAAGTTGGAAAACATACTTTGCAATGTAGTTTTGATTCTTTAGAAGCCTCCTGCTGGGCTGCTGTTACTGGGTCTGTGCTTAGAAGGCATGCTTTTCTTAAGGAGCAATCTTTGCCTGATCATGTTAAAGCAACATTGTTGGATGCTCCTTTAAATCAGGATAGTCTGTTTGGCAGTAAGGCTGAAGAAGTTCTAAAACAGATGGAAGATGAAGCTAAATCTATGAAAACTGTTTAAAGTTTTCATACAAGTGCAACCTCCAAGATTTAGTAGGCACTGGCCTTTTCTAGCTCCTTCCGGATCCTCTCAAGCCAAACCCAGACACTCCAAAAGCACCAGGTTTCAGTCCCAGGGGACTCTCAGAACTAAGCAATGGGGGGCCTCCACTTCCAAATCTGGAAAATAACAAGACACCCCCTATGGTAAACAGTCTCAGTGACTTCTTTTTAAAATTACCAGGCACTTATCTTTTAGCCACCCTTTTGGGGGGGAAAGACTGCTGTTCATGCAAAGAACTGGGAACTCATAACCCAGGACAAATGGGTCTTAAATATAGTGTCCCAGGGATACAGATTTCATTTCCATATGTTGCCAACACCAAACGGGTGGGCAGAGGCTCAAAAACAAGTACTTTCCCTCTTAAACATGGGGGCTATTCAGCCAGTACCAGAAGAGGAAAAGGGACAAGGTTTCCTTTCCAGGCTCTTTCTGATGCCCAGAAAAGACAAATCATGGCATCCAATTCTGGACCTGTCTACTCTAAACACCTTTCTGGACATTCCAAAATTCAAGATGCTAACTCTTACCAGTTACTTCCTATTCTAGGCAAAGATGCCTGGTTGGCAACTTTAGATTTAAAAGAAGCATACCTGCACATCCCAATTCGGGGAATCTTGCAGAAGATACCTATGCTTCAAAGCAGGCTAATTGCATTACCAGATGTTCATCGTGTTTCACTGTTGCAGTCATTACACTAGGGTTATCCTGCTGGCAGGCTACCACAGTCGGCCTGAATTCCAAAGTCCTGGTCCAGTGTCGGTTGCTGTCGCCTCTTCCCTGACGTCAGTGCGCCAGGGGTATATAAGATGCAGCCGACGCCATTTTCTTCAGTCTTTCTTGCCGCGCGGTGACCGAAGCAAACGCAGTTCGGAAGTGCCGGTTGGCAGACTCCTGAGATTTTTGAAATTGAATTTCAGATCCGAAGTCTTCAATAAAGCTTGAATTTCAGATCCGAAGTCTTCAATAAAGCTAAGTACCCCGTTGGGGAAACTTTTTCTTGCTCCAGACCGATGTCAGTAAAAGTTAACAATTGTGTTTCTTGTGGGAAGCAAATACCTCGTAAGGATTTTCATTCTTGCTGTATTCCTTGCCTAGGCCCTGACCACGACATTGCTAGTCGTTTGTTTTGTGCTAGATTCAACCAACGCACTATTAAGCGTCGGTTCGATTTTGCTTTACATTACTTTGGCTGAAGGTTTAATTATATAATGCATTGGAACAACTGACGACCGGAGTCCATAAAAAGTGCAAGGACAAAGAAAAAGACAGGCATCTGAGGTCCAAAACCGACGACGAAGTCTCTTCTAGGCCAGTCGCAGGTTCTCAGTGAGGCGCTTTCGCAGCCCCTGACACCCGCTACCTCAGAGCCACAGGCTGCCTCCGACTCCCACGTGGAGACAGCTAGGCCTCTGGAAACTCAAGGTATTGGGCCTACGGAAACTACTCCCTCAGGTGGGTCCAGAGCTGCTGAGCAGGCATCGGCTTCTGAGGGTGTTTTCATACCTACACAGCTTACTGTCAAGACCACTTCAGCAGCCAAGGCAAAGTCTAAAACACCTTTAAAGACAAAGAAACAAGTGTACAGCATTCTCCTAGACAGTCATCCATGCCAAAGAAACAGATGCTCAAAATGGCCGAGAACCTAATTAGTCTGATCAGGGTTTCCCATCCCCCTCCTGATAAAAGGCCTAGGCAAGTCACTGACTGACTCCTCTGACCAGGTTTCTATTTCTTCTGATTCCTCTTCAGAACAGGGATATTCTATTCCTCCTTATGAGGACTCTGATGCTGAAGAATCTATCCCTTCAGCCTCTCCTCCTGAGGACTACTCTTTTGGGGAAACACTGCACACCATGAGGGAACATTTCCATTGAGAGAGCCAGGATTATTCAGAATACAAGAAAAGGCTCAGACACTTTCTTTTATTGCCTCAGCACAGGCCTCTTGCTATTCCCCCTTTACTAGATATTGTTGATGATGTATTTTCTGAATCCAATTTGACTCCTGATGTTCATCGTGCATACAGCTGCAGTCATAACAGATGGGTTTTCCTGCCGTCAGGCGGGTCCTCGGTCAGCTGAATTCCAAAGTCTAGGTCCGGCGTCAGATGCCGTCGCTTCTTCCCTGACGTCAGTGCGACAGGGGTATAGAAGAACCAGCCAACTCCATTTTCTCCAGTCTTTCTTGCTTTGCAGTGCCCGAAGCAGAAGCAGTTCGCAAGTGCCGGTCGGCCAGCTCCTGAGATTACGAATATTTTTCAACCGAAGTCTTCTTGAAAGCTAAGTACCCCGTTGGGGAAACTTTTCTTGCCTCAGACCGATGTCAGACAAAGTTAATAATTGCATTTCATGTGGGAAGCAAATACTGCATAAGGATTTTCATTCCCTCTGCATTCCTTGCTTAGGCCCAGACCACGACGTCTCGGCCTGTCGTTTTTGTGCTACATTCAACAGATACACTATTAAGCGTCGGGCGGAGTTCGCCCAACACTATTTTGGCAAAAAGTTTAATTACATTATGTCGTCGGATAATCCGACTCCAGTTTTGAGTAAAAGACGCAAAGATAAGGACCGATATACGAGGTCCGCGACTTCTACCGACACCACGCTAAAGCAGACTGCTGGTGCTCCGGTTCTCAGCGAGGTGCCTACGCAGCCCCTGACTACCAATGACACTTCATTAGCGGTGTGTTCTGTGCCCGAGGTCGCAGGCTCTTCGGCCCACACCCCGACTACAGATACCGAAGCCACTCTTGGGGAAACTCAGAGTTTAGACAGGCCTGCCACCTCTCAAGGTGTCTTCAGGCCTTCTTTTTCCATTAAGGCTTTCACTAAATCTAAAGCAGCCATGCATTCTAAGAGACGAGCTCCACAGGGCCCCTCTCAAGGCCCCATGCCTAAAAAGCAGATGCTCAAAATGGCTGAGGATTTGATTACTCTTATCAGGGGTTCTCAACCCCCCTCAGACAAAAGGCCCAGAGTGGAGGAAGAATACCCTTTCTTGGACCAGGCCTCCATTACTTCAGAACATTCTGAAGACCAGGAACATTCATACTCCCCTTTTGAAGATTCTGATGCAGAGGAGTCCATTCCCTCTGTCCCCCCCCCCCCCCCGAGGACTACTCTTTTGGGGAAACCTTGCATACCTTGAGGGAACACTTCCACTGGGAAGGCCAAGATTACTCAGACTCCAAGAAAAGGCTCAGGGATTTCCTCTTGCTCCCTCAGCACAGGCCTCTGGCTATCCCCCCTGTCTTAGACATACTAGATGATGTGTATTCAGAGGCCAGCCTTAACCCAGATTCTTTACCTCCAGCTCCAGTCAAGCCTGACCGGTATTACCGGGTTCCTGATTCACACCAATTCCTATACAAAAGCCATGCGGCTGACCCAGAAACTATTTCACAGGGTCCCAAGGGAATTAAGGCCTCCACTGCCAAAAATCCATTACCTTCAGAGAGAGATTCCAGAGCTTTAGAAAGGTGGGGGAAAAAGGTATACACCTCGGCCACCTTAACCATGAGGGCATTAAACTGTCAGTTCCATATGTTAAAGTATCAACAGTTTTTGTTAGCTCAGTTGAAAAGAAAAATGTCACAACCTGAACAACCAGACTTGAAGGAGTTGCAGGATTTGTTGCATAGTGCAGAGCAAGTGGGTAAACGCACCTTGCAATGTGGTTTTGATGCTTTAGAGGCTTCGTGTAGAGCTGCTGTTACAGGATCAGTCATACGTAGACATGCTTGGCTCAGAGAGCAAACCTTACCAGATCATGTCAAAGCTAAACTACTAGATGCACCTCTTCAAAAAGATGTATTGTTTGGTGTTAAGGCTGTGGAGGTATTAAAGAAAATGGAGGAAAAGGCAAAATCAATGCAAACAGTGAAAGATTTCCTACAGGTACAACCTCCACGTTTCAATAGAAATTGGCCTTCAAAAAATTGGTCCTTTCCAGCCACGGACAGACCTCAAAGAGGTAGATTCAAGCGCCCGAGGGGTAGAGGGCAATCTCAAGGATCATTTAGAGGCAGACAATGGCAAGCACCTACACCAAGAGGTGGTGAGGATAGTTCACAGCCATTCAGAAAGCAGAACCAATGACTTTCCCGTTTGCATGCCAAGCAAGGCTCAATTGGCAGCACCTTTAGGTGGAAAACTGGTGTTATTTTCGAAAAATTGGCATATTGTCACAAAAGACAAATGGATCCTGGACATTATAGACAGAGGCTACAGATTCCACTTTCACACCCTTCCAAAAATGAGAGGCATGCCAAACCTGCCACACAATCAAAGGGCAGAGGCACAAAAACAAATTTCAGATCTCATGGACATGAAAGCTATTCAAGAGGTACCTGCACAAGAACAGGGTCAAGGTTTTTATTCCAGACTATTCCTGGTACCAAGGAAGGGCAAAGATTGGAGACCTATTTTGGACCTATCCGTCCTAAACACATATTTACTTGTACCAAAATTCAAGATGCTCACATTACAGCAGCTTCTTCTCATGCTGGGCAAAGGAGTCTTGGCTGGTAACATTGGACCTCAAGGAGGCATACCTGCATGTCCCAATCAGACAAGATTGCAGAAGATACCTCAGATTTCTTGCAGGTTCAACCCATTATCAATTCTCTGTATTGCCCTTTGGCTTATCTACTGCACCCAGAGTGTTCACGAAATGCCTGGCATCAGTAATTGCCTTCTGCAGACTTCAAGGGATACAAATATACCCATATTTGGACGACTGCCTGATCCAAGCAGACAGCAAACACATACTTCTGAAACACCTGGCATTTGTAATAATGTTGTTGAATTCTTTGGGATACACAGTCAACAAAGAAATCAAGACTAATACCCTCTCAAGCAATAATTTTCCTGGGTGCCAGCTTGAATACAAACACCCAGATGGCCTACCTCACGTCAGAGAAACAAGGGCAACTAACTCATTACTTCAGAAAACTGGCAACCTTCACTAGGCTGACTGCAAGGGAAATCTTGCAGGCTCTGGGATTCATGGCATCTTTGCATCCTGCTAATCCCATGTGCAAAGCTGCATATGAGGAAACTTCAATGGTACTTAAAAAAAAAACGTATGGTCTCAACATAGCCACAGTTTGGAAACAATTATACCACTGATTCCATGTCTTCAAAAGGAATTTCTGTGGTGGGCTCAAGCATGCCAAAGAAACATAGGTCTCCCATTCTGCAAGCCTCAAGCAAATCAAGTCATCACAACAGACGCCTCGGACTACGCCTGGGGGGCGCACATGACAGATCGGTGCATTCAGGGCAAATGGTCCCAAAAAGAAAAGCACCTACACATCAATCAAAAGGAAATGCTAGCAGTAATAAATGCTATTATGGCTTTCAAAGATCTACTGCATCCAGGCCAGCTATTGATAAGGACAGACAACACCACAGTGATGTGGTACATAAACAGGGAGGAACCCATTCATACCCCCTATGCAGGCTGGCCATGTTTCTTTGGAACATGGCTCTGGAATTACAAATCCAACTTCAAGCACAGTTCTTGCCAGGCAAGGAAAACACGCGGGCAGACAACCTAAGCAGAAATATGACAGATCCTCACGAATGGAAGTTGCATCCTCAAGTTTTTACAAAGATAATTCAAGCATGGGAAAGGCCAGACATAGATCTCTTTGCCACCCACAGAAATTACCAATTGACAAAATTCTGCTCAAGGACCTTTCATCCACAGGCCTGGAAAGTGGACGCACTCTCTTTCAGTTGGAGAATAATGACAGTTTATGCCTTTCCTCCGCTTCCTCTGCTGCCCAAAGTTCTATTAAAAGCCAGAGTAGACAGACCAAAGATTTTTCTCATTGCTCCAGACTGGCCAAGACCACACTGGTACCCACTCCTGAGGAGCCTGACGCATTCCCCACCATGGATCCTGCCTCTAATGCCTCTTCTACTGACTGAGCACAACTTCAAAACTCTTCACAGTCAGCTGAAAACACTCAGTCTAGCCGCATGGAGAATTCCTTAAATTCACAACAGACCCTTCTCTCCAAGGAGGTGCAGGATGTCATTTTGGAGGCCAGAAGGCCTTCTACTAGAAAAGCCTACTCCGCAAAATGGAAACGGTTTTGTGCCTGGAATCAGAAAAAGGGCTAGAATCCTGAAATACTGAATTTACCTCAAATATTACAGTACCTAGCTGAGATGCTAAGCAGTGGACTTTCATTCTCCTCCATCAAAATCCATGCCTCAGCCATTTCTACAGAATACAACACTGATTCTCCTTTATTCTCTCACCCCCTCTTAAGACAGTTCCTCAGAGGGGCTAAGAATATAAAACCCCCCAAGGAAGCAATCAGTACCTGCTTGGGACCTCAATTTCATTCTAGAAAAACTGACCCTGCCTCCTTTCGAGCCAGCTGCTTCAACAGAACTGCAATATTTGTCATGGAAAACAGCCTTCCTTCTGGCTATCACCTCAGCACGCAGGGTTTTGGAACTACAAGCCCTCATGGCTGTGCAGCCTTTCATCATTTTCCATCAGGACAGAGTTTACTTACGAACCAACCCTTCTTTTATGCCAAAGGTAGTATCCAGGGTAGCCTTGAATCAGGCTATCCACTTACCTACCTTTTACCCTATTCCATAAAACAAAGGAGAGAGACTACTACATTCCTTGGACATTCACAGACAGCTCCGTTATTATTTGGACAGAACAAAGCCTTACAGAAAATCAGAGCAACTCTTGGTGTCCTATGCTACAGGTGCTCAAGGGAAGCCTATTTCCAAACAGACAATCTCAAAATGGATAGCCCACTGCATTCGCTTTTGTTACTCTTTTCATGGTAAAACTGTACCTACAGCCATCAGATCTCACTCCACAAGGGCCACAGCTACCTCTGCAGCTTTCCTCAGGGGGGTTCCTACCAAAGATATTTTGGAAGCAGCCACTTGGAGTTCTGTACATACTTTCTCCAAGCACGATCACCTACCATTATACTCCAAATCTAGAGCGGGCTTTGCCACTGCAGTCTTGCAGGGCATCCTGGCTCCTCCTAGTTCCACTTAGTGCCTACCACCCCTTCTTTAGCTTTGGGATTCTACCCATCTGTTATGACTGCAGCTGTATGCACGATGAGCATAGTACAGTTTTGTATCTATCATAAATGTAGATGTTAGAGTGCTAATACAGCTGCAGTCCAGATTTCCCTCCCTCTTTCCCCTCTTGGGACAGGCCTAATTGCTAACACCTCCTCATACAGCATGATTGGGGTATTCTTTTATAGTGTATTTGCTTGCAACTACTGTTTTGTTGATTTTATTGCATTGCATTATTACATAAATTTATGTTTTGCCTTCCTTCTGGGGGCACCTGACATCTGGGGCAAGAAAAACTGAAGAAAATGGCGTCTGCTGGTTCTTTTATACCCCTTTCGCACTGACGTCAGGGAAGAAGCGACGACATCCGACGTCGGACCTAGACTTTGGAATTTGGCCGACCGAGGACCCGCCTGACGGCAGGAAAACCCATCTGTTATGACTGCAGCTGTATTAGCACTCTAACATTTGCATTTATGGTAGGCACAAAACTGTACTATTCTTTACCCCCTGCACCAGTTAAGCCAGATAGGTACTACAGGGTTCAAGATTCTCATAAATTTCTTTATAAAAACCCTGCTGCTGATCCAGAAACTATTTCTCGGGATCCCAAAGGGGTCAAGGCTTCCACTGCTGATGAAAACCCTGTTCCCTCTGATAGGGATTATATAGCACTGGACAGATGGGGGAAAATAAGTTTAGATCTGTGCCACTTTAGCTGTAAGGGCTTTAAACTGCCAGTTTCACATACTTAAATGTCAACAATACCAAATGTCTTTGCTAAAACAGAAAATGCTTACAAGCTGTGAATGTCCTGAGAACAAGGAAATGCAGGATTTATTGCATGCAACTGAACAAGTGGGAAAGCATACTTTGCAATGTGGTTTTGATTCATTAGAGGCTTCTTGCAGAGCTGCAGTTACAGGTTCTGTCATTTGAAGGCATGCTTGGTTAAAAGAACAGAGTTTACCTGATCATGTTAAAGCAAAATTATTGGATGCTTCATTACAACATGATACTTTGTTTGGTGTTAAGGCAGAAGAGGTGTTAAAGAAAATGGAGGATAAAGCAAAATCAATGCAGACAGTAAAGGATTTCTTGCAGGTTCAGCCACCTAGATTTAGCAGGAACTGGCCTTCTAAAAATTGGTCCTTTCCAGTGTCAGACAGGCCACAAAGAGGCAGATACAGATGCCCAAGAGGCAGATCTCAGCCCCAAGGCTCATACAGACCTAAACAATGGGGTGCTTCAGCCCCCAAAGGTGGAGAAGACAAATCACAACCTTATAGGAAACAGTCCCAATGACTTTCCTCTACAAATGCCAAGCACTTACCTTTTGGCAGCACCCTTAGGGGGAAAACTAGCACTTTTCTCACAAAATTGGCACATGATCACCCAGGACAAATGGGTACTGAATATTGTTTCTCAGGGTTACAAGTTCCACTTTCACACCCTACCAAGGTCAAAAGGTATGCCAGACCTGTCACACAATCAATGGGCAGAGGCAGAGCAGGGGGCAAGAATTTTACTCAAGACTTTTCTTGGTACCCAGAAAGGACAAAGCCTGGAGACCAATACTGGACCTGTCTATTCTAAATACCTGGAGCAAGTAACACAAACTTGTAGGAAAAACCACCTTTAATAACAAAGCAAAGCTTTCGGGCAGAACCCTTCTTCAATACTAATACAATCAAGTCTGCATACTAGAAGCTTATATGCAGGTCTAGAAGTCACATGATTAGCAGCCAAGAATCATGTGACGAACAAGTCTTAAAGTGCAAACAGCATAATAAAACTTTAAAAAAACTTTAAAAAAAATCAATTAATAATATTACGTAATCTAGTTAAAACTGGTTTTAAACTAACTTTGCTGTTAATTCCTGGATATGAATCAGCAGCTAGTCTTAAAATCCATTCAAATTCCTTAGTCTTAAGGCGATTATTCAAATCTCCACCTCTGGCACTAGGACAATTAAAATCAATAACTCTAAACTTAAAAGAATGTTCAGAGCCATGAATATTGATATGCTTATATAGTGCATTATTTTCACTAGTGCCAGAGGTGGACTAGCTGCTGATTCATACCCAGGATGTTCCAAAATTCAAAATGTTGACACTGCAGCAACTACTACCCATGCTGGGCAAGAAGGCTTGGCTAGTTACTTTGGACCTCAGAGGCATACCTGCATGTCCCGATCAGACAAACTTGCAGAAGATACTTCAGATTCATAGCTGGCTCAATGCATTACCAATTCTCTGCACTGCCCTTTGGCTTATCTACTGCGCCCAGGGTCTTCACAAAATGCCTGGCACCAGTAATTGCATTTTGCAGACAAAAAGGAATTCAAATATATCCCTACTTGGACGACTGCCTTATTCAAGCAGAGAAGCAAGGACATTCTACTAAAGCATCTGGCGTTTGTAAAAAGATTACTAATTTGCCTAGGGTACACAGTAAACAAAAAGAAATCAAAACTAGTGCCCTCTGAAGAGATAATATTCCTGGGTGCAAGCTTAAATACAACTGCCCAGATGGTTTATCTCACGCCAGACAAGCAAAGGCAACTGACTCATTACTTTCAAATGATGGCAATAAAGACCCAGCTACCTGCAAGAAAAATTTTGCAGGCTTTGGGCTTCATGGCATACTGCATCCTACTAATTCCATATGCAAGACTGCATATGAGGAAGCTACAATGGTATCTAAAAAGTGTTTGGACTCAACATTGCCACAGCCTGGAAACAATAATAACTGTCATTCCCTGCCTGCAACAGGAGTTTCGATGATGGGCACTGGCCTGTCCCTACAACAAGGGACAGCCTTTCACTTATCCACAGCTAGGCAGACAGTAACAGTAGATGCATCGGATTATGCCTGGGGGGCACACATGGCAGGAAAATCTATTCAGGGCACGTGGCCCACGAACCCAATGCATTTACATATCAATCAAAAAGAGATGCTAGCTGTACAGAATGCCCTGACAGACTTCAAGGATCTATTACATCCAGGACAACTATTGCTAAAGACTGACAACACTACAGTTATGTGGTGCATAAACAAGCAAGGGGGCTCACGTTCCTACCCCCTCTGCAGGCAAGCCATGACTTTGTGGAACACAGCACTGACCTATCAAGTACATCTGCACGCACAATTCCTGCCAGGAAAGAAACATACTCTGGCAGATGAACTAAGCAGAAACCTCATGGACCCTCACGAGTGGAAACTAGATCCACAAGTCTTCAGCATGATAACAAGGAAATGGGGATGCCCAGACATGGATCTATTTGCCTTCCCTCTCAACTGCCAACTACAGAGATTCTGCACAAGGACTTATCACTCACAAGCATGGAAAGTGGATGCTCTATCATTCAGCCGTACAACCCTAACAGTTTATGCCTTTCTACCACTGCCTCTCCTCCCCAAGGTACTCCTAAAAGTCAGACAAGAGAAGCCAAAAATGATTGATTGCCCCAGACTGGCCACGCCAGCACTGGTACCCAATCCTAAAGAGCTTGTCTCTAGGCTCAGCCTGGACTTTACCTCAAATTCCTCATCTCCTGACTCAACAAAACAATCAGATCCTGCACAGCCAACTCAGAACCTTAAATCTGGCTGCATGGCAAATAATATAGCCACTCAGAACACACCTCTCTCTAAAGCTGTTATGGATGTCATTTTGGAAGCCAGGAGGCCCAGCACCAGGAAATCCTATGCAGAAAAATGG
The DNA here is from genome assembly GCF_019279795.1 of Protopterus annectens. Taxonomy (NCBI): domain Eukaryota; kingdom Metazoa; phylum Chordata; order Ceratodontiformes; family Protopteridae; genus Protopterus; species Protopterus annectens. Next base: position 754,466,289 of record NC_056728.1, on the reverse strand, counting down.
AAGAGATTCTGTGCTTGGAACCAGACACAAGGACTTGAACCACTTGTTCCAAATATTCCTCAGATTTTACAATACCTAACTGAGATGCTGGACAAAGGCCTATCCTTCTTATCAATTAAGATCCATGCCTCTGCCATTTCAGCTCATTACAATACGGAACCTCCTATTTTCTCACATCCACTGCTAAGACAGTACCTCAGAGGGGCAAAAAACATAAGACCCCCAAGGAGAGCACCGATAGCTACATGGGACCTCAACTTTGTCTTGGAAAAGCTCACACTGCCTCCTTTTGAGCCAGCCAGTACAGCTGACATAAAATTCTTATGGAAAACTGCTCTGCTCCTAGTATTAACTTCAGCAAGAAGAGTCTCAGAGTTGCAGGCATTAATGGCAGTGGAACCTTTTATCATTTTTCATCCGGACAGGGTTTCTCCAAGGACAAACGCAACATTTATGCCAAAGGTAGTATCCAGTGTGGCTCTTAACCAAACCATTCATTTGCCAACATTTTATCCAAATCCCCAGAATAAAGGGGAGAGACTTCTGCACTCTTTGGACATACACAGGCAGCTACGCTTCTACTTGGACAAAACAAAAGCTTTCAGAAAAACTGAGCAACTGTTTGTAGAATATGCTGCAGGATCACAAGGAAAGGTTATTTCAAAGCAGACTGTTTCAAAATGGATAGGACACTGCATTTGTTTCTGCTATGCACAGCATGGCAAACCAGTGCCAAAGAATATTAGGCCACATTCTACCAGGGCAGCAGCCACTTCAGCCTTTCTCAGAGGAGTACCAACCATGGAAATTTTGGAGGCTGCAACTTGGAGTTTAGTGCACACTTTTACCAAGCATTATCACTTACCTCTTTACTCTAAATCCAGAGCAGGCTTTGCCACTGCAGTTCTGCAGGGCCTCATAGCCACTCCTAATCCTATTTAGACCTAGCCGCCCTACCTCAGCTTTGGGATTCAACCCAAGTGTAATGACCGCAACATTGAAACATGATGAACATAGTACAGTTGTGTACCTACCATAAATGTAGATGCTAGAGTGTATTCACTGTTTCAGTCCAGGTTACCCACCCACCATCCCCCTTTCTTTGCTGGGACTTATCTGTGCTTCTCTATCCTATACAACCTATGTGGTGTATTTGCTTGTAGATGAAGGTATTGTTTATTTTACTGTATATTTTTATAAGCAATATGTATTGCGTACCTTCTTGGGGGCACCTGACATCTGGGGCAAGAAAAACTGAAGAAAATGGTGTCTGCTGCATCTTGTATACCCTGGCGCACTGACGTCAGGGAAGAGGCGACAGCAACCGACACCGGACCAGGACTTTGGAATTTAGGCCGACTGCGGGTAGTCTGCCAGCAGGATAACCCTAGTGTAATGACTGCAACAGTGAATAAACTCGAACATCTACATTTATGGTAAGTACACAACTGTACTTTCTCTGCGCTGCCCTTTGGCTTGTCTACTGCGCCCAGGGTATTCACAAAGTGCCTGGCTCCAGTTGTTGCATTTTGCAGGCAAAGAAATATTCAAATATATCCATACCTCTACGATTGTCTAATTCAAGCAGAAAATCAGGGCATACTTCTAAATCATCTGACGTTTATAAAAAGGGTTCTAATCTGTCTAGGATACACCATAAACAAAAAGAAATCACCATAAACAAAAATAAATCACAACTGGTACCCTCTCAACAGATTACATTCCTGGGCGCAAGCTTGAATACAACTGCCCAGATGGCTTTCCTCACGCCAGAGAAGCAAATTCATTTGGTAACTTGCTTCAAACAAGTGGCCACAAAAACCCTGGTATCTGCAAGACAAATACTGCAAGCCTTGGGGTTCACTGCCTCCTGCATTCTTCTAATTCCATATGGAAGACTACATATGTGGAAACTACAGTGGTACTTAAAAAGTCTATGGGAATCAACATTGTCACAGCCTGGAAGCAATGATTCCTATCATGCCTTGCCTACGCCTGGAATTCCTATGGTGGGCAGAGGCCTGCCACCAAAACAAGGGACTGCCATTCACACTACCCCCTGCCACCCAAACCCTAACTACAGATGCATCAGACTATGCATGGGGGGCTCACCTGGCAGGAAAGTTCATTCAGGGCAAATGGAACCTAAATCAAATGCACTACATATCAATCAAAAAGAAATGTTAGCTGTACAGAATGCTCTGACAGCCTTCAAGGACTACTTTCTTCCAGGACAACTAATGGTAGAGACTGACAACACCATGGTTATGTGGTACATAAGCAGGGGGGTACACATTCTTACCCCCCTCTGCAGACTAGCCATGGCATTGTGGAACACAGCCTTGAGCTACCAAGTGCACCTGCAAGCTCAATTCCTGCCAGGAAAATTGAATACACTGGCAGATGGACTAAGCAGAAATCTCATGGACCGACATGTGTGGAAACTGGAACCATGGATTTTCAACATGTTGACAAGCAAATTGGGGAGCCCAGACATAGATCTATTTGCCTCCCCTCAGAACTACCGGTTGGACAAGTTTTGCACAAGGACTCCACACAAAGAAGCCTGGAAAGTGGATGTTCTGTCCTTCAGTTGGAAAAGCCCATCAGTCTATGCCTTTCCCCCTCTGCTCTGCCAAGTTCTGCTAAAAGTCAAACAGGACACACCAAGAATGATTTTGATTGCTGCAGACTGGCCACGCCAACACTGGTACCCACTCTTCTGCAGTGTGTCACAAATATCTCCATGGCACCTGCCTCAGACCCCTTCCTTGCTGTCTCAGCAGGAGAACCAAATTCTGCACCCTCAGCTTCCAACATTGAACCTTGCAGCCTGGCTAATCACTTAAATTCACCTTTATCATCCCTCAGCAAACCTGTGATGGATGTCATCTTGGAGGCGAGAAGGCCTAGTACTAGAAAATCTTATGCTGACAAATGGAAAAGATTTTGTGCTTGGAACCAATCTTTAGGGATGAGCACAGCAGCACCCAATTTACCTCAGATTTTGCAGTACTTAACTGAGATGCTTCACAAGGGCCTGTCTTTTTCCTCTATTAAAATCCTTGCTTCAGCTATTTCAGCTCACTATAACACAGAACCACCACTGTTCTCTCTTCCCCTGCTCAAGCAGCATCTCAGAGGAACAAAAAACTTGAGACCACCCAGGAAAGCTCCTACCCCCTGCCTGGGACCTTAACTTTGTTTTGGAGTAGCTCACTCTACCTCCTTTCGAGCCAGCTGCTACTGCAGACTTAAAATTTCTTTCTTGGAAAACAGCCTTCCTTTTAGCAATCACTTCAGCTAGAAGGATATCTGAATTACAGGCCCTTATGGCAGTGGAGCCTTTCATCATCTTTAATGCGGACAGGGTATCTCTTAGGACCAATCCATCCTTCATGCCCAAGGTGGTTTCCAGTGTGGCTCTTAATCAGTCCATTAATTTGCCAACCTTCTTTTTTCCCAATCAACAGAACAAAGGGGGAAAGGATTCTGCATTCCTTGGATGTGCACAGACAACTTAGATTCTACTTGGACAGGATTAAATCTCGAAGAAAATCTGACCAATTGCTGGTAGCATTTGCTACAGGGGAGAGGGGAAGGCTATTTCAAACCAAACCCTTTCTAAATTGGTAAGCCATTGCATTCATTTCTGCTATAAGCACCATGGAAAACCTATCCCCCAGTGGATGAGATCTCACTCCACCAGGGCTGCATCGCATCTACTTCTGCAGCCTTTCTCAGAGGTGTTCCTACCAGGGATATTCTAGAAGCTGCTACCTGGAGTAATGTACATACTTTCACCAAGTATTATCATTTACCAATTTTCTCTAAATCCAGAGCTGGTTTTGCCACTGCTGTCTTGCAGGGCCTTATAGCTGGTCCTAATTCTGTATAAACTCCTCCTCCCAACCATAGCTTTGGGAATTTACCCAAATGTAATGACTGCAACAGTAAAACACGAAGAACATAGTACAGTTGTGTACACTTGCCATAAATGTAGATGTTCGAATGTATTCACTGTTGCAGTCCTGGTTACCCTCCCTCCAGCCCCCTATTTTTCTCTAGCTATACCTCTATTTTCTTTTACTATGCTTAAAAGCCTTTTTGGTGTATTTGCTTTTGGTTGGAGGTATATTTTTGTGTGTTTTAATTTTATTGGCTCCCCATTAGGGGGGCATCTGATATCTTGGGCAAGAAAACTGATGTAATGGCGTCAGATGCATGTTTTATACCCCTGACGACCTGACGTCATGGAAGAAGGGACAGCAACCGACGCAGGACCCAAGACTTTGTTAATTAGGCTGACTGAAGGCAACCTGCCAGCAGATTACCCAAATGTAATGACTGCAACAGTGAATACACTCGAACATCTACATTTATGGTAACTTTACACAACTGTACTTTCTGTGGTATCATTTGATCACTAGGGCTCTTGTTTCTGTTTATCTGCTTCATTTGGAAGTTCTGATAGGAAAATGCAGCATTTTTTTCTGTTATTTCATTTGTATAATTACTGCTGGTTTAATACCGCTATATTTGTTTTTATCATAGAGTCACTTTTTTTCCTGCAAATTTATTTGCGTTTTCTACGAAGACGGTCTTTTCTGACAAGGACATCTTTAAATGCTTATTTATGCTGTTTTAAAAGCTGTTTGATTTAAGAGAATATTTGATTTTTATCACTTTGGACAAAACTTTACTTGGTACTGCAACTATGTTTGCTGGTTACTACACTGTGCAGATTGTAGAACAAGGTTTAGCACAAGTTAATGGATTTATACTTTATTTTTTTACAGTTTAGCCCTATTTGCTGTTTGGGAACATAGTTTATATTTTCTATTGTTGTTGCCCTTAGTCAGCCATTAAACATGTGATTGTGTTGTTGTGGCTGGTATTTTTTTCCCCACTGCCTATGGATCCTGATACAGCTGACCCCCCCCCCCCCAATCAAATCCAGTTGCACCTAGAAAGAAAAAAAAACTCAACAAAAACATGCCTTACCATACAGTTTGTGAATCCTGTTTCCTTAAGCTCGCTGGCAGACCACTTACACCAGAGGGTAACACTGAAAAACATAAACCTGCAGCTCTCTGTGGTACAGGGTTCAGATACACCCTCTGGGTGTGTTCCAGCATCTGGTTCAGGTAGGGGAGAATTAAACCCTTTAGGTGCAGGAGACCTCCAGGGTAAGAGACTTCTTGCCACACTCGATATCCCTGCCCTAGATATTCTGTCCTCTGGTGTAATTCATAGCAAGAATAACCAGAATCTTCACCACACTACAACACCACACGACAATAAAGTTATTACCATGTATAGAGCTTATTTGGTTTCCTTAGCAAAGAATGTTTTACAATCAGATTATCTCTGAGGCTGTTCTCCTATACAGAATCACACTGGGGATGGCTACCTTCTGTAGACATCAGTCTAACACCACCGTAGTAGTGAATGCTGTTAAGTCTGTCCACTCAGATTCTTCAGAAGTGAGCAGGTATAAAAACCAAAACAAGTGTTCACCTTTCCACAGATGCTTTTACGTTCAGAGATGTATTTGACTGGAAGCAATCAGGAGCTACACCAGAGATTAACAGATTATGATCTTATTGAGGATGAGATTCCATATGTTTTGGCTGTTCCTCCATTGTTGCCACCTTAGAAGATGTCTACAAAACTGCATGTAAAACGCCTTTGACTAGGCTGAGGGGGGGAATATAAGGTGTACTCTGATCTTGCAGCTCTCTTTGCTCCTTTGTCAGCCTACTCAGCTGCTGTTTCTCCAGCTTCCAACTCTAACAAGAGAACCTTGGCTTCTCTAACCATATGGCACTGGATAAAATTAACAAGAGATTAGAATCTCAGGGAAACTTTTGTCTCAGTCTAATAAATTAAAATTCTAAAGACTATATTATTAGGGCTTCATGTGGACATTTATTTTGCAGTGTGCTTACAGTTTAGAAGACTTTGCTCTGTCTTTCCCAGATTAACAGAAGTGTTAAATGAATGAGATTTTCCAATGTGACATAAGTTTTGAAACGTGCATTGAGGGAGTATGTGGGAAGATGCGGACACTATTTCTTTGAATGTAGCCCAGAGTTTTGTGTTGCATTGGGAAGGTTTGGTTTCATAACTAGAATTTTTCCAAGGATTTAAAAGATTTTGAATGCTCCTTTAAATTCTGAATTTGTGTTTGGTCCTGCTGCTACCCAGATTCTCAACCAGTGAGATGATAAAGGTAAATTGATGTATAGGGTGTTTAGAATGTGTCCTATTCCCAGGTTCTTTCATAACAAGGCATACAACTTCAAAGGGCAGAACAAATAAAATTTCCAGCCTAACAGGAGTCAGGGTACCAAAAGGAAATAGGAAGATAATGCTTCCAAACCAAATAAAAGGTCCCCCTACAGTAGATTATTTCCCCTGATAAAGAATAAGTATACAGTGACTTTGGTCATCATGTTCATCTCCTTTCACCTTCTGTAAAATTTGAAGTTGCACTACACTATTCAAGTAGTCTGTACCTTTACTCAATAAAAAAACTGAGGTCAGTTCAGCTAACGACATTAATTTACTCTGCATATGAAGTAGATGTCTAGTTTTAACAATGAAAGGTATACACAAATAACAAAGCCGTACTTCAGCTTACAGCATCAGATCTGTAAGGATAGGAAAATCGAAGTCTCTTTTGCAAAAGAAAAAGTCCCAGTCTTTATAGTGTCTTTCCTGCCTGCATCAGCAGTTTAGAGAATTTGCCAGAATAATAAGTCTGTCTTTTGAAGCTGGTCTACTGACAGTTTGTTTTCCATATTTCACACATTCTGTTCCTGAAGGATAACTCCTTGGCCTTGCTCTTATCTCTCACGTTCTGTTGACGAGAGACAGCTGCATACAATAGTTTGTCTTGACCTGCTTGTAGATTGAGAATTTCACAATCTGCATAGTCTATAAAAGATAAAATATTTTACTTCTGACTCCTAATAACAGTGAATGCCAAGCTATATGTTTTTGCCAAGTGCACTCTACAAACTGAAATGCAGAATATTTATTTTCAGAGTAAAATCCACTGAAATCCATTTTTAACCTGTTTGTTACTCTCACAATTCCCTCTTTTCAGTTAAAATGCAGAAAATTACTGTCCATTTTCGACTTCAGTTGTACACATTGAAACCCAGGTTAACCATCATAATTTGTTGGATTCTATACGTTTTCCGCAAATGGCAATTTAGATAGCAATTCCATATAGTTAATATGACTGTAATGCCTAACTCTACTAATACAGGATGTATCAACCAGCTTAACAGTTTTTTTTTCCTGATTTTGACCAACCAGTAAAGATATCCCACCGATTGTGAGCAGTATCTTTTTTGTTCTTTTTAGCCAAGCTAAGTAATTTATCTTTTGTAGTGATGCTTAATGCTTCGTAATACAGAATACTTTTATTTTTTTCCAAGTACTCTCTGAGAATCTTAGTATTGTTCATTGTTTTTTAAATTATCCAAAGATACAGATATATTGGAAAGCTGTATTAAGTCATAATTCCAATTCTTGGAAGTATTTACTTCTATGGTTTCAGTAAACACACAGCTCTGATTATTCCATTTAAGGAAATCAATATGTGATAAACATCCTACAAAAGGTAATTTTATATTATGACCTACATCTTGATCTGTAACCAGACAAATATGCTGAGGAGCCACTTCTATAAACATTTGAAAAGAAGGCATAATGGTCCATTTGCATAAATTAACAGAATGCTGCAGTAAGCATGGTTCATAGACAGGCGAATGCTGTCCACAAGTTAATCCATTTTGAGTGTGTGTACAATACTCGGTTTTATGTGTTTTTCCTCTCATATCTATACGATAATCTTTAAATTGTGGCAACCAATACTCATACCCTCCTGGTACGAGAAATATTGGTAATATCATAAATTGACACAACAGTGGTATCAGTAGCATTATAACGTGAAAGATTGCATAGTGCATTTTGTCCAATTTAAAAAAATTGTCATATTACCATCAAATTTAAACTGATGTAGCTGCATAGCATTATAATTGTATAAAAAATGCTGCTGATAATTTATATTGTGCAAATGTGTTTTCCATATCTCTGGATTCCAAGATGCTTGTAAATGTACAGTCTGAGAGATATCTTTCCCCACTACCTTTAAACGATTAGTTAGAATTTTAATATTAGCTCTATTAAGAGCCCCAATGCCTGTGCTTAGGCCTCCTAGCAGAGTATTATACGAAGCTCTTTTGTATCTGCACCTGCCTGTATCTGGGAATGTAATGTTAAAATGTACAACTTTTTGATACGGTCTACCAACTTTTTTACAGGTAGAATGGATTGTTACCAAATGGTCTGTATGAACAGAGTAGGTTTGCCTGTTAATATTGATAGAACATATGCTCAATGTGTGTTGCCTGTAATGACTGTGGTGTTAGTACATATACCTGTACCCACCGTTAGCTGGGCGTAATGGACCTGAAAAGTCAATTTGGATGGCATACCAAGGTCCATCCGCTGGAGTTACCCAAAGTAACTGTGGCTTTTTCAATTGAGCATTAACCTGCAAACATATTAAGCATTCAGCATGCACTAAATCGCAGATTTTCTTTAACTGTGGATGCCAGTACTTGTTATTTACAATGGGCCATAACTTTTGTGTACCCAAATGTCCCAATACCTGATGATTACATTTCACTAACTGTTCTGCTTGTTGGTACGGTATATAAGGAAGACTAGAACCGTCTTCAAAACATTTTGCATAATATTGCCGTGAACTTTCTCCTACAAGAGTAAATTTTTCTAACTCTTTCTGCAGTCCAAACTTTGGATCTGCAACAAATCATGCTACAAATTCTGAGCTTTGAATGTCTGTATGGCATATACTGCAGTGGCTTTATCTGGTGCACCAGAAAGGTGTTTTGCAGGATACAATTGTATTTCTTCCTTGGCTGCCTTTTTTGCCATCTGATCTGCATAGTTATTTAACTGAAACATTTTATTTGTAGCTTTTTGATGAGTTTTTACCTTTAAGATGCTGTAGCAACCCACAAGGGACTGACTACAAACAAAATTTAAATAGTCTAACACAGAAACATGCTTGAGTGGTTTGCCCATATTATCAACAAACCTTCTCCTTGCCCATGTAGACACATGCACCACTGAGAATTAACTACGTATGTACTATCTGAAAAATTTTTCTTCATATTCCATGGTTAGATAAGTAATACTTATCTACTGCCTTTATTGTAACTTGCTTGACACTTAAATGCCAACCATTTTGCAAGCACTGCTTGACTGACGTCATCAATCAGTTTATTTAACTGAGTCTCATTTACCAAAGCCTGTATTGGCATAATGTGGCGTCTGTACTGTTATGTCTCTGGAAAAAGCTGTTAGGTATTCAGTTTGTTTTAAACCCCGGTAAATGGCCAACAGTTGCTGAATGCACAGGTGATATCTCCTCTCCTCATGTCATCTTTGTAAAATCTTTTCCATTTTAGCATCAGAGCCCTGAAGCCATCCAGCTGCTGCCTGTAACACAAAGGGACGTGTTAAACTTGGAGCTACTAGCTCTGTAGCCTTAGCCACTGCTGCCTGTAAATCACAAAAGGCTGTGTTTTCCTTTGGCCTTTACTCCAGAAAGGGTAATTCTTTTTGGCTAGAAAGCATGTCATGACATGAATACCTTTTTACTTAAAACCTTAAACCCTGCCTCCTGCAGTGTTTGAAGGACCTCTATCCCTTTAGCTAAATGCTGTTCTTTTATTTCAGACACAGTTAGTGTAAAATTAATGCATGCATGTCAGTCTTGTGACGTCTTGTGTTTACTGCGTTTAACTACTCTCATTTGAACTACTATTCAAGTGCCTTGCTGTAACTGAATGAAGGTTTGTCTTTACTAACCAGATTATATTTGTCAGTAAATTCTGTTCTGCTGACTTTAAAGCTCTTATGCACTTCTGAAAGTGTTTACATATGTTGTCAGAACCTTTTGAACTCGCTCTGTCTTAGAAGTTCATTAAATCTTTGTCAGTTTACCATGAACCTCGTCTCTGTTCTTATCTGTTTTGTGCAGTGGTTTGGTTTTATGCACTTTTTGCTGTATATAAGCCACGCTGCTGAGGATTAAAATTTAGCTTCAAATGTAATCATGTTATTAAAAATACCTTTCTGTTTATCTCACTTAATTAACCCTTCTATTATACTGTTCAATAACAGTTTGTATAAAGGTCTTAATTTCAGTCTGTGAGACTTTCAAAAACTGAGAAAATTCTGTTGTACATTTAGCAGTGTTAGCATGCAATTTACAACATGTATTGCATTTATCACAGTAAATCTGAAAGTGACCCATGAGGTCAAGCTTTTGCTGGTTGCTAAGTTTAGCAATCCAATCTTTAAACTCCTGTAAATTAGGCTGTGAAGTACAAACTTTGACATCTACATCACCCTCTAATAAATCTGTTGCAACAGGATATATAGAAACAGGAACCATTATGACAAGGCATGCAAAAGTAACATTTAAGTAACACATTTCTATGTATTTAAATAATTGCATACATGTACATATGATTCAGATACATCAACAGTAAAATACTTTGTGCCCTTTTTGGCATTTTCATGAATTGCATTCATTGTTAAATGTTCAGAACAAGGTGGCCAGTCATGACATGAAGAGATCAGTTGTGGATTCTTCTTTGTTGTTTCTTTTCCTAGATGCAGTCTGACAGTAGTGACACTGCTCTCTGTATCTCACCAACTATCTGAAGAAGAATTACTGTACTGCCCTGCAGTGTTGTCCTCCAGTCAATGGACAAAGTTTTAGGAAAGAAAAGTAGACTCCAAAAAAAAAAGTCTGTGCAGTAATGTCACACTGTGAGAGGCACCTCTGCAGGTTACCTAAATTTGAAGTTGCACTACACTATTCAGGTAGTCTGTACCTTTACTCAATGAAAACACTGAGAAATCAGTTCAACATCTAGTTTAACAATTAAAGATATACAGCATCAGATCTGTAAGGATAGGAAAATCAGTCTCTCTTACAAAAGAAAAAGTCCCAATCTCTTTATAGTGTCTTTCCAGCCTGCGTCAGCAGTTTAATTTGCCAGAATAATAAGTCTTTCTTTTGAAGCTGGTCTGCTGGCAGTTTTTTTCCATATTTCACACATTCTGTTCCTGAAGGATAACTCCTTGGCCTTGCTCTTGTCTTGCACGTACTGTTGATGAGACACAGCTGCATAGAAGAGTTTGTCTTGACCTGCTTGTAGATAGAGACAAACTGCATAGTTTATAAAAGATAAAATATTTTACTTCTTACTCCTAATAACAATGAATGCCAAGCTATGTTTTTGCCAAGTGCATTTTACAAATTGAAATGCAGTATATTTATTTTACATTTTCAGAATAAAATCCACTGAAATCCATTTTTAACCTGTTCATTACTCTCTCACCTTCCCCATGGCTTGAGTTCAACCCAGCAGCCTGACTACAGTTGGTCTCAAACAAGTGTGTGTGGAAAGTAATTCATTGAGGATACTCTTGGCATTGAACAGAAAGTCCTCATTCCTTCAGGGCAGTCCCCCATACCTGCCAAACCAAACACCCTGTTCTCTCTTCGGTACTCTTTCACAAGTTGCAAGCAGGGGTTATAGAACCAGTTATTGCACCATAAAATGGAAAAGGATTTTACACCAGAATCTTTTTGGTACCCAAAAAGGTGCTATCGTGGAGACTAGTGTTAAATTTGGTGTACCTAAATGCTTTTCTAAAAGTACCCAAATTCAAAATACTCCCCCAGCAGTTGCTCTTACCCCTTATTCCAGACCACTTTTTCATGGAGACATTATATCTGAAGGATGCTTATCACTTGCTAATTGCTCTCAACTTCAAGTTGAACCTGCAAATGTCCTGCCTCACACCCTCAAAGAATTTTCTTCTTGGGGGTGTTTGAACACAGAATAAAGTACGATCGTTCAACCAGAAGACATAGTTATGACTGAACATTTTAGGGATTTCTCTCTCCAAAAAGTCACTTCTGCAAGAGAGGTTCTTAAAATTCTAGGCCTCGTGGCATCAGTGATCCTCATGACACCATGGGCTAGACTCCACATGAAACAGATTAATTGGTACTTTAAAAAAAATATAGTTGCACCCAACACCTGCTGCACTTCAAGATCCAGGTACCTGTGATGGATTTTGTGAAATGAGAGTTACAGTGGTGGAGGAATCAGATGAATCTCAATCCAAACATGGCCTTCTCCTTCCAGACCCCAGTTCAGACAAGTCTAGATGGACTCCTCAGATTTTTCATGTGGAACAGTGTCTAGTGGAGTTCAAGCACAAGGTGAATGGGTCCCTTTAGACACTACAAAATGCAAACATCAAAGAAATGCTAGCAGTGATTCACACCAGTTATGGTGTCCATGTTCAATTTTATTGGTTACAGACAGCACAGTCATGTGATTTTTGAACAAGGGGGTACAAGGTCATGCCCTCTTTGCTGGTTGGCAGTGATGGTCTGGGAGATGGCCTTACCTCATTCTTTAATACTTCAGGCCTCATACCTCCTGTCATAGCAAAACTTAGTGGCAGACAGGTAAAAGCAAGGAAAGCAGATTCTCGACTGACCCTAATGACTGGAAACTCCTGGACAGAGGTCTGCCTGGATTTGGTCCAGATGTTGTGAACATTTCAGCTAATTTGTGTATCTCCTTTCATAACAGACAGTTGAAAGAATTCTCTGTAAGGCAGAAGCATTGTCTTTCTCTTTGGGAATGTTTCTTTATGCCTTTCTAACTTTTCCACTGATACTGTCAGAAAAATTAATGTGTGTATTCGTAATATGCTTAGTGCATTTAGAGCTTGAAAAGGGTTAACACATTTATTCCATTTCCTACTGCATGAATCTCTACAAACTGCAGATGCTTTCTGACCTTGTATTGTTAGCTAAAGTCTTGCTTGTGCCTTGGAAATTTACTGAGAAGCAGATGATTTCTGCTTGCGTTAGGAAAATAATGAATAGAACAATACTATTTGTATGAAACTTAGACAAGAAGTTCCGCTTGTGCTGTGAGAAAATACACAGCTGTAGGAGCTATAGATAATTAGGACAACGCCTGTTTGAAAATGTGAACTGCAATCAGCATTTGCTTGTATCTGAGTTAGAAAAGTACCTTGAAATGTAACACTGTACAATAGAAGACTGTAAACGAATTGGTGCCCACCAAGGCCAGGTTGTTTTTCTCAAAAAGTTTCTCACAAATCTAGTCATGTCAGCAGAAAATCGGAGTAACATCTGCTGTAGAACAATACTGAAAGTTGTTTGATTACGTCAGCCATAGAAGGCCATGTGTTGTAAAACAGTATAAGAATAGCATGTTTCCTGTTAGTAGTTAGACAAATCCTTGTATTTGCATGTTTTTGTCTCCTTGCAGCAAGTTTTTAAATATGCCTTAACTGAACCTTACGTGTATTGGTCTTTGAAGTTTTTTCCTTTGACAGATTGGTCCTTCAGACCAGAAACCCTCACTTTGCCTCGGATCAGACAGGCCAGGTGGCTTGAAACCGTACGGGGAAACCATATCGGTTATTCTTAGTTGAAAAGCCCTCCGACTGAATTGTCGTACAAAAGAGGCCAGCCACTTTCTGATCTGCCACTGAAGGACGGGTTTACTCGAACCAGGTGATCAATCACGAAGGCTCAGGTAAGGTGAATATATCTTTTTTTTTCTGTTTTAGATCAGGGAATAGATTTGCATTGTTTTTGTCAGGACTATTGTTATTATAAGTCAGGGTCAAAAAAAAAGATTGCTGTCTTGTCATAGATCAGGGAAACAGAGCAGGTAGGCAGTCATTCTGAAGAGACTATAACAAGATCCGTGGTACCACGTTAAAAAATAAGGAGTTACATAACAATTAAAAGGGTAGAACAAAATGAGTAATAATTGCACAAAAAGACCCCAAAATTCGCCATTAACCGAAGACTCGAAATACATGCAGTCACATCATGCTGATAATATTAAATACTATTCAAAATGGGTTCATAAGTATGAATTTGATGGTAAATTAGAAAAACCCTCGCTTGTCAAACTTGTCAAACAGCTTAAAACCGATTCTAAAGGTCGGGTAAAAAAGCAACGTCAATTGGGAATTTCTCAGACACACAGGTGGATTGAGGAAGTAAACCGAAGGGAACAAAAGAATAATAATTCAGAAGCAATGTTTTTAGATAAGGAGGACAATAACTTAGTAATAGCATCAGCCCCTCCGCCTCCCTTACTGGAATATGAAGCAAGTGAACAAGTTAGTCCACCCCCGCGATATCCTGCTGTCACAGTAAATAGAGACACTACAAAAGCGAAACAGTTTATTAGAGATCCCGTCGAGACCAGGTCTCGAACACTGGCAGGAGACTCTAAAGGGGACATTGAGTTATATCAAATGGGTAGGAATTCATGATCTGTGAGTGAAGAAGAAATATGCCCACTTATAGAAGTGCCTAATCCTCAGGCAGGGCAAGAAGGTCTGAACCTGACTATTCTAGTGTATAGACCCTGGACTCTGGAAGACATCTGCAAAGCCACTGAGGGAATTCCCCATCCAAAAGTAAATTTAAGAAAGTTTTTAGAAGATTTGCAAGGAATGAGGCTAAGTTATAATTTAAACGGAGAAGAGGTAGAAAAAGTCAGACAAATTGTGGGACCAGATTGGCACATGATTAGTGGCAACTAGAATCCCCGTGACGCTGCGCTCAGGCCCCTCCCACATAGCACAGAATTAGACAGAGTGAAAGGTCTTACAGACCGAATCTCTGAAAAATGGAAGCCCAGGGCAGACTGGACTTGCATTAATCAATGCATCCAACAAGAAGGCGAGACTGTTGACAGATATTATGCCAGACTATTAGAATGTTTTAATAACCATTGTGGAATGCAGGTTCCTGAAGATCAGACACGATTCCCCATATGAGCAGCAGTTAGAATGCATTTTTCAAAGGCAGTATTGCGCCAATAAGCAGCTTTATGACAAAGCACGTGGTAGACCATCGTACAAGCAGGTTACAGTCATTACTCGAATATGCTAGGCATGCCGAAAGGCATTTTAATAGCAAAAAGAAAGCCCAAGTATTTTCTGTAGAAGATGGAGCAGAAGTTTATGTAGTGCAGTCCGAGAAAAGGGCAAGAGAAATGCCCAGGGAAACAAACAATCTGATCAGCGATCCAAGGACTTTGAAGGGCGAAAGAAAAGGGGTGAATGTTTTAAATGCGGTAAAAAGGGACACTTGGCAAGGGATTGCAAGAAAAACAAGAAAGCAACCATGGAAGACAAGGAGGTTGAGGGCTGACTATATGATGGTTAGGAATCACTAGAACGGGATAGCAGAGAAAGGACAAGTGAGAATGTGGTAGAGGGAGTAGATGTGACAGAAGAAATAGAGGAAGTGCAGGAAGTCACGGATAGTGAAGAAAATGAGATATTGGATTTGGCTTTATTGAGATTAGAGCTCTATTTAGCAGACAGAAAACCAGAAGTTACACTCCTGGTAGAAGGGAGGGAAGTCAGATTCTTGGGTGACTCAGGGGCATCACGGACCCTGATACATCCCTCCAAATTGCCAGGGAACTCAGTCACCTGATTACATATTAGTGAAAGCAGCTAATGGACAGCTGTATCGGGAGCCCCTCTCCCATAATATTGTGATAACTGATCCTGTTTCAGGATTGACCCAGAAAAGCAAAATTGTTTCTGCAAAATGCCCAGTAAACCTCTTGGGCAGAGACCTTATGCAGCTATTTGGTATAGCAGTAGTTCCGACTCTGCAGGGTATGGAAGCACAGTGACAAATTGATACCGTTGCAGTGCAAACGGAGGGTAAAATGTTTTATTGGTACAGCCAGGACTTGGCTGCGACTGGTCCAGGGGCAGTGACCGAAGAGTTGATGAACGTAGCCATCAGCAAGTTCCCCTCCCTTGATATGGATAAACAACATTTGTTGCACTGTACTCTGTATTATTGTAACACACCAGGACCTGATAAGGAATATGAGCAAGAATTGTTTAGAAATCGTGCAAACAGATTGATATTACGTAATCTGTACTGGGACACAGAAGGGAACAGTGTAGCCAGCTGTTCATTGCCCCAGGAGTTCTTTGCACTCTATAAATCTAATTGATTACCACATGTTAGCTTAACTAAGGACAAGAATGTGAAATGGGTAGACTTGGGAGAAAAAGTCACGAAATGGGAAAAACAGACAGAGTTAGAACTGTCAGAACAGGGAATACAAGTGCAGAAGATGAATTGGATAACTCAGACCCACCCAGCTGTACACTTGCAGTCTAGCAAGGACAGCTGATTAGCACTCCTATTGAAGGAGGAAGAGAATGCCTTACAGAATATACCGGAAATTCTTTGGTCAACAGGAAAGTCAGATGTAGGACTTATTCGTACAGCGGGACCAGTTACTATTACACCAAAGTCAGCATTTAGACCACAAAAAAGACAGTATCCCCTATTATAGCAGCTTTACTTAAGGAAATGGGTGCTGGTGGAATCTCCTAATTCACCATGTAACACACCCTTATTTCCTGTTAAGAAAGCGAATGGAGAGTGGCGTATGGTCCAAGACTTAAAAGCTGTAAATGACGCAGTAATACCAAGGGCACCTATGGTGCCAGACCCCACACACCCTGTTGAATGATTTGAAACCTCAACAGAAATATTTTTCTGTGGTAGATATCAGCAATGAGTTCTTCTCAATACCGATACACCCTGACAGCCAGTATTGGTTTGCATTCACATTTCAGGGGAAAAGGTATACGTATATGCGACTACCACAGGGGTATTGTGAAAGTCCAACAATATTCTCACAAGAAATGGCAAGCAACTTGGCGGGATTTACCCCACCAAGAGGTAGTCAGATTTTGCTTTATGTTGATGATATCCTGCTGGCGGCCCCCACCCAGCAAGATTGTAAAGAAGACACCATAGCGCTATTACAATTTTTAGCCATTGAAGGACATAAAGTAAACAGAAATAAACTGCAGCTTTGGAAAAAGCAAGTTAAATACCTAGGATATGTAATATCCAAGGAAGGTAGGACATTAGATGAGGACAGAAAAGTAGCGATTTTGCAAGCACCAAAACCCACTACTAAGAAGGAAATGATGTCCTTCCTGGGTACGACTAATTTTTGTCAGAGCTGGATTCCAAACTATGCCTTGGAATCTGCACCGTTGACTAACCTGATTTATAAAAAGCCTATGGCAGCACAGGATCTGTTACAATGGACACCAGAAGCAGAATCTGCTTTCTGCAAACTAAAGCAGTTAATAGCGTCCTCATTAGTTTTAGGTTTACCAAACTACCACAAACGTTTTTTTCCAAACTGTAGATTGTAAGCAAGGTTATATGACATCAGTGTTAACACAGCAGCATGGGGATAAGCAACGCCCTATTGCTTATTATTCATCACAACTGGACCCAGTGGTATGGTCTTTACCTCACTGTGTCAAGCAGTAGTTGCAGCTGCAATGGCAGTACAGGCTTCGGCCTCAGTTTTGTTCCACCCTCTCACATTGAGAGTGCCTCATGCAGTCGCGATAATTTTACTGCAAGAGATGGTAGCATATCTTTCCCCTACTAGGCATCTTTCTTGTATGACTATATTGTTGAGCCAACCTCCTATGACAATTGAACGATGTACGACTTTGAACCCTTCTACCTTGCTCCCAACCCCTGCAGATGGCACACCACACAGCTGCCTGCAGGTGATTGAGCAAAAGACACTGCCTAGAAAAGACCTTACGGATGTTCCCTTGGATGATGCCGAGGTGACATACTATGTGGATGGCTCATGCAAAAGGGGTCCTGCAGGACAGAATGTAGTAGGATATGCAGTAGTTTCTGATATTGAGATTATACAAGTGAAATCTTTACCACACAATTTATCTGCACAGGCAGCAGAATTGATTGCTTTGACATGGGCATGTACCTTAGCAAAGGGTAAATGTGTGAACATTTTTACTGACAGCCAGTATGCTTTTTCTACTGTACATGTTTTTGCGCAACAGTGGAAGAATTGAGGAATGATAATATCTACTGGCAAACTGATCAATCATGCACAGTTTATTTTAGATCTTTTAGAATCTATTCAGTTACCCCAGAAAGTAGCTATCTGTAAATGCACAGCTCATACCAAGCAACAGGACAGGATTTCAAAAGGTAATGCGAGAGCTGATACAGCTGCAAAGCAGGCAGCTTCCGAAGTATTTCTTTTGAATGAGGAATTGCAACCCTCTGAGATTTTAGACTTAGAAATGTTAAAGACAATGCAGACACTTACTACGCAAGTTGAAAAACAAAGATGGGTAAAACGAGGAGCAATTCTCGAAAAGGGGCTGTACATATCTAAAGAAGGGAAACCGATATTGCCGTCTGATTTGTTTAGATATGCAGCTTTGTTGAGCCATGGGCAGTGCCATGTCTCAACAGGGGGGATGGTACAGCTGGTGAACCAAGTGTTCACGACATATGGATTCTTAAATTACTCTAAAAAATTCTGTTCGATGTGCCATGTTTGTAATAAACATCATGCACAAGGGGCGTTAAAGCCCAAGCAAGGGAGTTTCCCTACACCACCGTATCCATTTCATACTATCTGTATGGATTTTATAGAATTCAACAAATGTGAAAATAAGAAGTTTTGTCTTGTCATTGTAGATGTTTTCCAGATGGGTGGAAGCCTTTCCGACTAAAAATCCAGATGTGGCAACTGTGGCCAAAGTTCTTGTTAAAGAAATCATCCCTAGATTTGGCATTCTGGAAAGGATCTACAGTGACAACGGCACACACTTCGTAAACCAGACCATACAACAGTTAAGTAGACATTTTGGTATTTCTTTAAAAAATCATTGTGCGTATCACCCACAATCTGCATGGCTAGTAGAGAGGCATGATGGGATTTTAAAAAATAAGTTAAGGAAGATAATAGTAGAAACACAGAGAAATTGGGTGTACTGTCTGTCCCTGGCACTGTTGAGCATGAGAACTATTCCGAATGCAAAAGGATTGACTCCTTTTGAAAAATTATTTGGAAGGGCTTATTATATACCTCAGTGGAAATCTCTCATGCCCGCAGACCAGGAAGCTGACAGTACACTATCTGAGTATATGCGAAACTTGTTAAATTCTAAACATTTGTTGCAGTCAAATTCTGTTTCAGATAAAGAACGAACCAGACCGTCAGAAGTGGCAGTGTCCCCTGGTACCTGGATTTGGGTGAAGACAGTAAAGAAAAAGAATAGGGCGTCACCAAAGTGGGAAGGTCCATATTAAGTGCTTCTGTCGACACCCACTGCACTCAAAATTGCGGAGCGCGCCTCCTGGATCCACCTGACACACTGTAAATTAGTCAAAAACTTTGAACTGGACAAAAATCTTGTCACATGCCAAGAGTAAAAATGATAAGAGTCTAGAAGAAACAGAAATGCAGAACAATCCTTTCCTCAGAAGTATTGCATAATCATCCTGTTAACTGTACTAGTGACAATAATCTTTTTGTTGTGGCCTTTCCTTTTCCCATCCACACAGACTGAACTGAATAAACGTGAAGCGTTACTCATAGACTGGCATCCAAACTTTAACACTTACCAGGCAATTAAATATGTGTATGCTGAGACTTTCAATGTTTTGAATTGCTGGATTTGCTCAGCTTTGCCGACAGCATACGGGGGGTTATTAATGATTACAGTCCCCCCTAGGGGTCAATGAGACCTGGGAGAACTTGATTTATGATACCTGAACCATTACATCACAAAATAAAATAGCATCGCACTTGTCTGTTCCACAAAAGGGAACTGTGTGTTTTTATAAAAATGATACTGTTCAGGTGGGTTGGAGCAATTGCAATGTGACTGTTCCCTATAAATGTTACACTAAAGGTAACAATGTAGATCTTTATTGTAATAGAAACTATGATTAATTTCTTGGATTGATGCACAAAACACTTGAAGTAAAACATAAATGTGAGAGTGTTCGATCTCGCCGTTTGTTCTTACACATGGGTTCGGAGCCGATCCTCGGCTCCGTGTCGGCCGCTTGCAAGCTCTGCATCGAGAAGAAGCTCGAGACCATCCTAACTCCCACAATCCCCCTATAGCCTTTACCTCAGATCTAGTTTGCCACTGCAGCGTTCGCATCACTTTGATGAGCTCGAGCAACCTTAAGCTAAGATTTATATATTTTTTCTTGTATTTCTAAGAATTTCTTTTTGCTAAAAAGTTATTTGAGAGACTGTGTGTGTGTTATAGTTTCGAGGAATCCTCGGTTCCATATAAAGTTATTTAAACTTTATTAGAGTTTTCCCTCGGGGCCTAACCCCACCCTTTACTGGATTGACTACCGGATTGACCCTTTTATTGGATTTGACTAATTTACCGGAATTGACATTTCTTACTGGACTTGACTTGTTTCTAACTTAAAATGTCTGAGAAAGCTAAATCTGGGTTTAAACGTTGCCAATGTGGGCAAAAGATGTCAGTGACTGACAATCATAGTTCCTGCGTCTACTGTCTTGGCCCTCTCCATCTGCAAGAAGACTGTTCAATTTGTCATTCTTTCAGTGGAAGGGTCATGACAGATAGGCGCAGGAAACTTATGGATAGGGGTCTTTTAAAACCTACTTTTCAGGAGGCTCTGGATGCTTCAGACCAGGCATCCAAATCCTCGAAGGAATCGAAGACGTCGGAGCCCAGGTCATCGGCTCCGAGCTCTTCAGTTAAGGTTCGATCACCGGTTCCACAGACTTCGGGACCGAATGTTCAACTGTTGTCAGTTTCCGAGCCTCGAGTCTTGGAACCGGTGACGGAGCTCCCTCCCCCGACACTGTTGAGGTCGGCTCAGTCTTCGATTCCTTCGACGCGCTCTTCCAGACCCCTCTCCGACACCGATGTAGACCGCGTGGTGCAGAAGTTAATGGAGAATACGGCCTTATCCAAACTCATCTCGGTCTCCTCTCAGTTGGTGTCGAGACTCGAAGGCCTTCCCTTATCTCCATCTGTTCCTCCTCCAAGACCTGTCCAGTCTTCGGAGCCGGAAGAGGCTGACCTGCTGATTGTGGAGCCCTCGGTGCCAGAACCGTCCTCTCGGTCGGCTCCGTTCACCTCGACTCCGTTGGATCCGTACCGAGTCTCGGAGCCGAAGATCCATCCTTGGTTCCGGGACCGAGAGTCGGACCGATGTTTCGGTTCCGACGCTCCCTCTCGGGGCCTCGGCTCGGATCGACTCTGCTCCGTCCTCGGGGTCGATGCCTTCGGTGCCTGTCTCGGGGATTCTTCCCATTTCTTCGGAACCGGGAGATACCTCGACTCGGGACCCGAGGGCCTTCGACCTCATGAGGAAGGTGTTGTCTACCCAGACAACCACATCAGCAGAAACAGCTTCTCCTCCCCATAAAGGACCGTTATCCTCCTCTGCACCCACGGCTACATCTAAGCGTCGAGCACCTGTGTCTCAGCCACCCCTGGAGGGTGCCCCCTCTTCCTCGGAGGCTTCTTCGGATGCTCCCCCCGAAGAAGTCCCTAGGAAAAGATTGTGTAAGAGGAGACACTTAGATTCTCCACAAGAATCATTGACATCGGACACTGACTTGGATGAGTCAGAAGGGTCCCCAAAGTCACCCTCAGAGGATGTCTCTTTTTCTGACATCCTGGAGATCCTAAAGCAGAGAGGTGTTTGGCAATCCCTTCCCCCTTCTGAGGATGAGTCAGTCTTGCTGAAGGCATTCGGTGCTCGCCCTTCCTCCTCCTGGGTCACTCCGCCCTTCGATGAGTTGATGGAGCTGATCGCTCGAAGGGCGTGGGAGACTCCTGACACGGTGGAGCCAGTCCCTAGAAAGCCTAACAAGTATATTACTGCCCCTCAGGATAAGGCTTATCTAACAAAGGGAGTACCAGTGGACGCTATGGGGGTGGCAGCGGCCACGAAAAAGGAGATGTCGGAATCTTCCTCATCTGTCCATCCCCCTAACAAAGATTCTAGGACTATGGACAGGTACGGGAAGCGCATTTTTAGTTCAGCGGCTTTTTCTATGCGATCCCTGAACTATTTGACCCACTTCACACGGCTACAGAGGGATCTAATCAAAGAGTTGGGAGATATCCTCCAAGGTACTACAGATGCTGCTGTTTCAGAGAAAGTTACAGCACATCTCAATACCCTTACATCCATTGTAAACTCGTCCATGAGGCTGATCTCATACGCAGCCGAAGGATCGAGTAGGGCAGCAGCTTCAGTGATTGCTCTTCGTAGACAATCCTGGATGCGCTTATGTTCGTTTGCGGAAGCCTTCAAGTCTTCCTTTACTAACGCCCCATTTGATGGTGCCACTCTCTTTGGCCCCAAAGTAAAGGAGACCCTTACCCGGTGTGAGCAGGAGGGAAAGACTCTGTCTGCTGTCGGAGTCAGTTTTTCCACCCCATCCAGACCGTACCCCAAAGGGCAACGTGGTGGAAAAATGTGGTTTCGAAAACCCCAAGGATCTTTTCCAGGCACACAGGGTGATGCCCCCTCTAGAGGCAGAGGAGGGGCAGAGGTGGAAGACGCCGCCCTGGCGGCAGAGGGGTCCGCAAAACCAAGGTGACAGGGATACACCCCCTGGGAAACCTTTCCAGCACTCCTGAGAGGAGGCCCGACTGTCCTGCTCTGGAGGCAGTCGGGGGTCGCTTAGCTTTATACCCTCAGGCCTGGCAAAATCTTACATCAGACAACTGGGTAAAAAGCATTGTTACCAGAGGCTACAGAATACCCTTCCTATTGCCCCCAATTCCAAAGAGAAGACTCCCAGATGTGCCGCCCCATCTGCGAGATCCTGCAGCTATAGAAATTTCAAAGCTGCTAGAAAAAAGAGTCATCCAACCAGTCCCAGCAGACCAAAGAGGATTCGGAACTTACTCAAGGTTCTTTCTAGTTCCAAAGAAGACAGGGGACTGGAGGCCGATTCTGGACCTAAGCAACCTCAATACCTTCGTCAAGAAAGAAAAGTTCCGAATGGTCACGCTTCAATCGATCCTTCCATTTTTACAGAAGGACGACTGGATGTGCTCAATAGATCTGAAGGACGCATACTACCACATCAAAATGGCCAGGGCGTCCAGAGATCACTTGCGCTTCCGGCTGGGAGCCAGCCACTTTCAGTTTCGAGCCCTGCCCTTTGGTCTGACCTCAGCCCCCAGGGTCTTCACCAAATGCATGGCAGTGGTGGCGTCTCACCTGAGACGCCTGGGATTCCAGGTGTTTCTGTATCTGGACGACTGGCTCCTTTCTGCCACCACCCAGCGTCAACTCATTCAGGCCAGGGATTACACACTACAGCTTTGTGTTCATCTCGGAATTTCCGTAAATTTCGAAAAATCTTCACTACAGCCATCACAGCATATCTCATTCATAGGAGCAGAATTGGATACGCATCATTTAATTCTAAGACTTCCTCCAGAAAGGATAGCCTCACTACAAAGCCACATTTCTCTCCTTCTGTCATCCAGAAAGTCCCCAGCAAAACTGGTTCTGAAGGTTTTGGGTCTCATGGCAGCTTCTCTCATTGCGATACCATTGGGAAGACTGCACATGAGAGTTCTACAATGGCTACTGTTTGCACAATGGTCGTTCCAACAGCTACCTCTGACGCACGAAATTCTGATCACAAATACATGCAAATCTCACCTAGCCTGGTGGCTTCGGACTTGCAACCTTTCCAGCGGAAGACCATTTGTGCTACCCACGCCGACAGCTACGGTGACCACGGACGCTTCCCTGATAGGGTGGGGGGGCATCTTTCAGGGACAGACAGTCCAAGGGGAATGGACCAATTTAGAGTACAATCTGCACATCAATGTTCTAGAGTTGAGGGCAGTGTTTCTAGCGTTGCAACACTTTGCTCCCCTTCTTCCTCTAGGGACTATTGCAGTTCAGACGGACAACATGTCCGTAGTCTGGTACATAAACAAACAAGGGGGAACCAAAGGGGGAACCAAGTCCTATCAGCTATGCAGAGAGGCCATGAGAATCTGGCAATGGGCAGAGTCCACGGGTCGCTTTCTGATAGCAACGCATATCCCGGGGTCATCCAACGTCATAGCCGACAGGCTGAGCAGAGCAATCCTGTTGCCTCACGAGTGGTCCCTAAAACAGTCAGTTGCGAAGAAGATTTTTCGCAAGTGGGGCCAGCCTTCCTGCGATCTTTTTGCGTCTCCAATGAATGCCAAATGCAGGAGCTACTTTGCCCTATTACCCCCTCCAGGGGAAGTCCCCAGGGACGCTCTGGTTCACGATTGGCCCCCGGGTCTCCTGTACGCTTTTCCTCCCTTTCCCCTGATTGCAAAGTTTCTGCAGAAAGCCAACAACCTGCAAAGGACGATTATCCTCATTGCCCCATTCTGGTTTCGTCAAATTTGGTTTACCTTTCTTCTGGCACACCGTATTCTGGGACCCTGGATCCTGGACCCAGAGCCAAATCTACTGACCCACTCGTCAGGGGCTCCCCACCCCTCGCTCTTGTCACTCCATCTAGCAGCTTGGTTGCTCCGCTTCCCTACTTAGCCAGGTCTGATCTTCTGTCACCTGCAGTTCAGAATATACTAGTGGCTTCTCATAAAGCTTCCACTACAAAGACCTACACTAGTAAATGGAAGCGCTTTGTTTTCTGGGCACATACACAGCATTTGGATCCTGTTATAGCTCCTTTAAACAAGGTTTTGGAGTTTTTAACAGAGTTGTTCCACCAAGGAGCTTCTCCTGCCACTTTAAGAGTACAATTGGCTGCCATTTCCAACTTTCATGTGGAAGAATGTGGGGCACCTATTATGGCTCACAGACTTTGTAAGGCCTTTTTAAAAGGATCTTTCCATATTAGACCACCAGTTAGAACTCCTACATCTCTGTGGAATCTGAACCTTTTGTTGTCTAAATTGATGTTGCCTCCGTTTGAACCGGCTTCCTCTTGTCCATTGAAGTATTTGTCGTGGAAGACCCTCTTTTTGGTGGCCATTACATCGGCTAGGCGGGTGTCAGAGCTTCAGGTTCTTTCTGTTAAACACCCTTATCTGATCTTTCACTCTGACAGGGTATCTCTTCGCACTAATCCATCCTTCCTCCCCAAAGTCTGCTCTATTAATAACATTAATCAATCCATTGAACTCACTACCTTTTTCAAAAATCACTCCAATAAGTTGGAGTATATGTTACACAAGTTAGATGTTCATAGACAACTTAGATTTTACTTGGATAGAACAAAGGATCACAGGAAATCAGATCAACTTTTTATAGCCTTTATGACAGCAGGAAAGGTGTAGTAGTTACTAAACGAACCCTTTCCAAATGGCTAACTGATTGCATTATGTTTGTTTATGCTACTTCAGAACAAACTTTACCTGCCAAACCCAAGGGGCACTCTACAAGATCAGTATCTACATCCCTGGCTCATGCAGCTCGCTTACCATTAGACACTATTTGTGCAGCTGCCATTTGGTCTAAACCACATACATTCATTTCTCATTACAAGGTGGACAGGGTTTCTAGGGACAGGGCATCCTTTGGTTCCACTGTGCTCAAGAACATTCTCCCATGAGTTCCTCAGGAACATGGAGCTAGGGACGCTACCCATGTGTAAGAACAAACGGCGAGATCGAACACTCTCACATTTAGAAGTTATGTCCTTAGCATAACGTTCCATGTGGAGTGTTCATCTCGCCTTTGTTCTTACATTCCCACCCTCCCACCCTCAGGAAGAACGTACAGTTTGGTGCCTGGTCTGGGTTATTCTGCTTCTGCATTCGCAGTTGTTGTGTATATATGTATGTACATATGTATATATAGCTATAAGTGTTCTTGCAGTTATGTAGTTTTTGCATGAGTGTGTTCTCTCTCTGAATACTGGTTTGCTTGCAAACTAGATCTGAGGTAAAGGCAGAGGGGGATTGTGGGAGTTAGGTTGGTCTCGAGCTTCTTCTCGATGCAGAGCTTGCAAGCGGCCGACACAGAGCCGAGGATCGGCTCCGAACCCATGTGTAAGAACAAAGGCGAGATGAACACTCCACATGGAACATTATGGTAAGGACATAACTTCTAATTTTGTTCTTTATAAACAACGGTCTATAATTGATAGAAAAATGTTTCATGCAGGGCGAGTGTATATTCATAGCAAAGTTACTACTAAAGTAGAGGACTGTTATTTTGTGTGTGGCAGAAAGGCATACAAATGGTTACCTGAGAATTGGTCCGGCACTTGTTTTTTGGGTTACGTGGTTCCGGCCATACGACACAATGCAGTTTTGCCTCGAGGAAAAATTCGAAATGTCCGAGAGGTCGTCAAGAAACCTGTAAATCCAGTGGGACAAATCGATGCACGTTGGAAAGACCATCATTCCATTGGCAAAGAACTGACACATATGGACTTGAGTGATAGCGTTATATTGTGGGCAGGCATATTACCGGCATATGGAGCAGTGAAATCGATCTGGGAGCTGAGAAAACTGTCTAAACTTCTCGAAGTAATGAGCAATGCAACTTTTTCCGCTGTCGAATTGGTGACTGATGAACTGAATGCTATGAGAACTTTAGTACTTAAAAACCGCATGGCTCTCGACTTCACCCTAGCGGCGAGAGGTGGTACTTATGCTTTAATCCAAGAAGAAGGCTGTTCATATATTCCTGACCATAAACACGAGATAGACAATCATCTTGAGGTAATTCAGCAAGTGTCGGCCATGACCAAAACCAGGCCCAAACCCACTGACTGACTTTTTCCAGAAATGGTTTAGGGGGTGGGGTACCATCCTAATGAACATCCTGATTGCCATTTGTGTAGGAATGCTCCTACTGGGAGTATGTGTTTGCTGTGGCATCCCCTGTATGAAAAGACTGATAAAAGACTTTATAGGTATGTCAGTTTCTGAAACCTTATTTCAAAGTACTGAGTTTGAAGAACTGTTAAAAGGGGGGAAACATCAGAAAAATATGTATTAATGTGTATTAGTAATATGCTTAGTGCATTTAGAGCTTGAAAAGGGTTAAAACATGTATTCTGTTTCATACTGCATAAATCTGTACAAACTGCAGATGCTTTCTGACCTTGTATTGTTAGCTAAAATCTTACTTGTGCCTTGGAAATTTACTGAGAAGTAGATGATTTCTGCTTGTGTTAGGAAAATAATGAATAGAACAATACTACTTGTATGAAACTTAGACAAGAAATTCCGCTTGTGCTGTGAGAAAATACACAGCTGTAGGAGCTATAGATAATTAGGACAAAGCCTGTTTGAAAATGTGAACTGCAGTCAGCATTTGCTTGTATCGGAGTTAGAAAAGTACCTTGAAATGTGACACTGTACAATAGAAGACTGTAAACGGATTAGTGCCCACCAAGGCCAGGTTGTTTTTCTCAAAAAGTTTCTCACAAATGTAGTCATGTCAGCAGAAAATCTGAGTAACATCTGCTGTAGAACAATACTAAAAGTTGTGTTTGATTACGTCAGCCATAGAAGGCCATGTGTTGTAAAACAGTATAAGAATAGCATGTTTCCTGTTAGTAGTTAGACAAATCCTTGTATTTGCATGTTTTTGTCTCCTTGCAGCAAGTTATTAAATATGCCTTAACTGAACCTTACGTGTATTGGTCTTTGAAGTTTTTTCCTTTGACAGATACCAAAGGTACTTCAATTAAAGATTCAGAAAAAAATTGCCAGATATCATTGGGGTGACCCCCATTTGGCCAGGCAGAGTTGTTTCTCCTTTTAATGGAATTGGCCAAGGGAAATTGTCACAAGCTTCATAGCACTATGGATCTGCTCACACAGTGTTAGGGGTGAGTGGTGCACCCCAGCTTAGAGGAATTGCTGTTGAAAGTCTGGATGATTCTAAGTTGAATGTGCAACAGGTATTGAAGGAGGCAAGAAAGCCAGTAACTAAAAAATCTTAAATGTTTACAAGTGGAAGAGGTTTTCTAGGTGTGCAAGAGGGCCGTGTATGGTGTGATGGCATATCTTGCATATTAACAAGGTGCATTTTGCAGCCATCTTAGCTATTCTGCCCATAGATCCCCTTCTTTCATCCATTGCTGTTGTCAAACAGCTTATGAAAGGAGTGTTTCACTTGAAACCTCTCAAAAGGAAATCCCTCCTCCTTGTGATCTCAACTTTGTTCTTGAAAAATTCACCCCATCTCCTTTTGAACCTGCCTTTCGGTATGATTTGAAGTTAATCACTTGGAGAGCTTTCACCCTGCAGATAGATATCAGAGCAGTAAGCAAATCTCTGTGCTGCAAGTTGTCATTGTGGGACAACCTTACCTGCTTTTCCACAACCAGAGTTGCTTTATGTACTAAAGCTTCTTTCATGCCAAATGTTTCAGAATTTACCATGAATCAAGCCATCGGTCTCCCAATTTTCTTTCCAGAGCTTAAAAACTAGGGAGAAAAAAAAATAAAACACTTTTCTATCTGTCTTTCCATTAAGGTTTGCAGTTTGTATTGTATTTTGTATCGCATTTTGTTGATATTAGATAAATAGTTTGCTTAAGTTATTCCCGCCATGTCTGAGAAGAAAGGGACAACAGGATTCAAGCAATGCGACCAGTGCGGTTTCCAAATGCCTAATTTGGACACTCCTGTATCTTGTGACTACTGTCTGGATGTTTCACACCTCTCTGTTTAACCACGGTGCGGAGACTTTTACAGGATCCGCCATTTGCCAAAATTCTGTCGGTTTCGGCTATTTTGGAACTGACAAAGTCCGCTCCTGTTGTTTCTCCTCCTCCGACTCGAATTGACACTTCGGAGCCGGAAGGGGCCATTCAGTCAATGGTGGAACTGTCGGTGCTAACACTCACTTAACTGTCTGTACCGACCACCCTGATATCCTCTGTTCCGGCGGTCGAATCTGGGAGCCGACACTCTCCTGTTGGTTTCGGGGGGAGGGGGTGTCGAACCGATACATTGGTTCCGACTCTTCCTCTTGGGGCTTCGGCACGGATGAGTTTGGCTCTTACCTCGGGCTCGGAGCCAGTGGTTCTGGCACAGGAGGAGTCTTCGGTGTCTTCGGACTCTGGTGCTTCCTCACATCAGAGCCAGTAGGGCCCTCGATGCCATGAGGAGGGCTTTGTCCCCCAGGACTTCCACAACCTCTGATATGGCCAACTCCTCCCGAAAGGCATTGGCTTCTTCTCCACAACCACAGGTTCACCACAAGCGTAGGGACCCAGAGCCTCAGGACGCTCCCTTGAGGGGAACTCTGCTCTTCCGAGACCTCCCCAGAGATTACCACTGCAGAGGTTCCTTGGAAGAGGCTATGTAAGAGGAGACATCTAGATTCCCCTCCGGAATCCATCACGTCGGACACCGATTTGGAGGAAACTAAGGGGTCCCCTAGGTCCCCCTCCGAGGATATTTCCTTTGGGAATATCCTTGAGATCCTTAAGCAGAGGGGGGACTGGCAGCCCCCAAAACCTTACCGAGGATGAATCGGTGCTACTGAAGGCTTTTGGGTCCGACCCTCCACCTCTTGGGTGTCTCCACCCTTTGAGTTAATGGACCTTTTGTCTCGAAGGGCATGGGAGTCACCAGATTCTGTGGAGCCTTTTACTAGAAGACTGAGCAAGTACAAATCAGCACCCCATGACAAGGCTTTTTTATCTAAACCCATACCGGTTGATGCCATGGTGGTGGCGGCGGACACTAAAAAGGAGATGTCTGAGATTTCTACATTTGTCCATCCTCCTAATAGAGGGTCTAGGATGATGGACAGATTTGGGACGCGCATGTTCAGTTCTACAACCTTTGCACTTCGGTCATTGAACTACCTGACCCACTTCGCACGTCTACAAAGAGATCTCCTCAAGGAGCTTGGAGATACTCTCCAGGGTGCAGTGGCTGACTCAGTGGTGGACAAGGTGACGTCTCAGCTTGCTGCCCCCAACTCCATTATTAAACTCGTCCATGCGTCTCGTGTCTTGCGCAGCTGATGGCATGAGTAGGGCTGTGGGTACAGGAATCGCTCTGCGGAGACATTCCTGGATGCGCTTATGTTCTTTTGTGGAACCTTTTAAGTCGTCATTTGTTAATGCCCCATTCAATGGATCCTCCATATTTGGACCAAAAGTAAGGGAGACCCTCACCAGATGTGAGCAAGACAGTAAGGGAAAATGAGGTTCCTTAAGACCCAAGGAGCCTTTCCGAACTCACAAGGTGAAGCCTCCTCAAGGGGCAGAGGGGGGGAGGCAGTGGTGGAAGACTATGCCCACGTGGCAGAGAGGGTCTGCAGAACCAGGGTGACAGGGATCAGTTCTTTGGGAAACCTTATCAGCGCTCCTGAAAGGAGGCCCGACTGTCCTGCTCTGGAGGCAGTCTGGGGATGTTTGTCCTTGTACCTAGGTGCATGGCTAAATATCCCAGATGACCGATGGGTACAAAACGTTATATCCAGAGGATAGTCCATCCCTTTTCACTCTTACCCCAGACCAACTAAAGGAATCACAGACATTCCACCCAGTCTATGGGATATAGCATCCGTAGAGGTCCAGAAACTATTACAAAAGAGTCATCCAGCCAGTCCCACCAAGGATCCAGAACTTACTCAAGGTTCTTTTTGGTAGCAAAGAAGACGGGACTGGAGACCTATTCTGGACCTCAGCAGGCTCAACAAATATGTGGTGAAGACGAAGTTCCGGATGGTCATGCTTCAGTCTGTTCTCCCATTTTTAGGGAAGGATAATTGGATGTGCTCTATCGATCTAAAGGATGTGTACTACCATATCAAAATGGCCAGGCCATCCAGGGATCATCTGCACTTCCGGCTGGGAGCCAGTCATTTCCAGTTTCGGGCCCTGCCCTTTGGTCTCACTACAGCCCCCAGAGTGTTCAAATGCATGGCAGTGGTCATGGCTCACTTGAGACATTCAGGAATCCAGGTGTTTTCTTGCTTGGATGACTGACTCCTTACCTCCCCCACCAGGCATCAGCTTATTCGGGTAAGGGACGCTACCAAGGATCTTTGTTCACAGCTGGGCATTAAAATAAATTTGGAAGAGACTGCCTTATTGCTGTCGTAGCGTACAGTCTTTATAGGAGCAGACATAGACACAGTCAGCATGTCCCTGATGCTCCCTCCCAAAAGGGTTATTGCCCTCCAAAAACAGATTGTGGATCTATTGTCAAAGCGGAAGGTACCAACTTCACAGATTCTCAAACTGCTCGGCACAATGGCAGCAGCAATCATTAACAATACCCCTTGCGAGATCCCACATGCGCATTCACGTCTTGGACCTTTCAGGAATTACCCTTGAATCATCTAGTCTTGATTACAGACTCTTGCAAGAAAGACCTTCATTGGTGGCTAACGTTGGAGACAGTGACTATGGACTGCCCATTTGCTTTTCCCTCTCCAGTCGAAACGGTGACCACGAACGCCTCCCTGATTGGGTGGGGCATTATCAGGGATGGACAGCCCATGGTACTTGGCAGACTCACAAGGCTCATTTGCACATAAACGTCCTGGAGATGAAAGTGGTTCTTCTAGCGTTGCAGGCCTTTAAAGACTCTCTTCCCCTTGGCACGATTGCAATCCAGTCAGACAACATGTCAGTAGTCTGGTACATCAACAAGCAAGGAGGAACCAAATCCTACTCCCTGTGTCGAAAGGCTCTGAGATTATGGAATTGGGCAGAGTCCACCCAGCGTTTTCTGATTGTAATGCACATGCTACCTCACGAGTGGTGTCTCAAGAGCTAAATAGCGGAAATGATTTCCGCAGATGGGGCCAGCCTTGCTGCGATCTTTTGCCACCCCCACAAACACCAAGTGCAGCAACCACTTTGCCCCGATCCCTCAACAGTGACAATTCCTGAGGGCTGCACTTGTCCACGATTGGCCTTCGGGACTCCTTTATGCTTTTCCTTTGATTCCCAAAGTATTGCAGAAAGCCAGTTTTCTGGGCAGGACACTTATCTTGATTGTCTCATATTGGCCTCGTCAAATTGGATTCCTCTTTCTGAAGCATCATCTACTAGAGGAGCCTTGGATCCTGGACCCAGTGCTTGATCTGTTGACCCACTCGTCAGGAGCTCTTCATCCCTCTCTTCAGTCCATCAAACTGACAGCTTGGCTGCTCCAATTCTGAGAATAGCCAGGTTCCAGAATTTCTCAGAAGAAACACGACATATCCTATTGTTGTCTCACAAATCTTCTACTAGGAAACTTTACCTCAGTAAGTGGAAAAGGTTTTCCATCTGGGCACAACAGAATAACATTGACCCTTTCCAGGCAACTATATCTTATATACTGGAATTCCTAATGAAACTGTTCAATGAAGGAGCTGCAACAGCCACCATTCGAGTCGAACTCGCTGCTGTTTCTAATTTTCATTTAGGTGCATCCAAAAATGGTACGTCTCATAAGCTGGCTAAGGCCTTTTTAAAGGGTACGATGAATTTAAAACCACCGATCAGATCTCCTACTGTTCCCTGGAACTTAAATATAATCTTATCCAAAATTGTCCTAACACCCTTTGAACCTGCCTCCTCTTAGTATCTTTCTTAGAAAACCATTTTCTTGGTGGCCATTACGTCAGCACGCAGAATTTCGGAATTGCAAGCCCTTTCCGTTAAGCCACCTTATCTGATATTTCATAAAGATTAGGGTTTCACTCGGGATGAATCCATCGTTTCTACCCAAAGTATGTTCAGAATTCACTCTAAATCAGACTATTGAGTTGCCTGTTTTCTTTCCCAACCATTCAAACCAATTGGAGTATATGCTTCACAAACTTAATGTGCATCGACAACTTCGTTTTTATTTGGATAGAACAAAAGATCTAAGAAGGGCTGATCAGCTGTTTGTCTCCTTCTCAGATTCAAGAAAATGTGCACCTGTCTCCAAAACTACCTTATCGAAATGGCTCTCTGATTTGTATCTCCTTTAGCTACATTGAAGCGGGTATTGCATTATGCAATAAGGTCAAGGCTCATTCTACAAGGGCGGTTTCTACTTCTGCAGCTTTCTTGACCAGGTTGCCCATAGATTCTATTTGTGTTGCCATCTGGTCAAATCCACATACCTTTATATCTCATTACAAAGTGGACAAGGCTTCTAGGGACAGAGCTTCATTTGGATCTGCTGTCCTGAAACAGGTACTTCCATGAGCCACCCAAGATTGTGGTGCTGGGGACGCTACCTATCAGTGAGAATGAAGGCGCGATTAAACAACTTCACATTAAGAAGTTATGTACTTACCATAACGTTCCATGTGAGTTTTATTCTCACCTTCATTATTACGACCCTCCCTCCTACCCCCTTCCTATGTCTGGAAGCACGAGAGGTTTCACGCTAGTTTTGGTTTTCCTGGGGGCTGTCCTTCTCCCTGGATTTTGTTTCCCTTGAAATTTGGAATAGGTTTCTTCACTAGTTGGCAGCATACAAGATCTGGGGAATGTAGTGGTACATTGTGAGATAGGGCTTTGGCCTCGAGCTGTTTTGAGACATTGAGCTTCATTTATTTAGCCGAATCGGAGTCGATGGTTGACTCCGAACCCATCAGTAATAATGAAGGCAAGAATAACAACTCACATGGAACGTTATGGTCAGTACATAACTTCTTATTTTCCTGGTGCTTCAATTTTCCTTTCTTAAAGGTTGCTTTTGCACATTTATCAAGACCAAATGACATTCAAATATCTAAAAAAGTTTTGACAACCTGCAGCTGTGCTTTCAGTTCTTCATCTGATGAGCTATATAGTTTTAAATCAACAAAGAGAAGATAAGTCACTAGACTTTGTTGTTTTCTAGAAGCCAAATTGTAGCCATGACCTAAGCTGTTAAGTAAACAGCTTACTGGATTAATGGCAAGACAAAAATAGCAACGGTGACAGGGAGTCACCCTGCAATATCCCCCTTTGGATTTTTTTTCCTGGGATAATGTGTCATTTAGCATGGTTTAATTGCAAAGTGGTCTGCCACCATGGTTACTGTAGCATAATCAATCAATGTAGGATGTACCTTATGGATTTTTAAGCACTCTTTTATCCATGAATGTGGGATACTATCAAATGCTTTATAGTCAATCCATGCCGTACTTAGATTTTTCCCTTTCTTACAGTTCTCCACTATAACTTTAACAACAAATGATCCTTTGTTCCATATGACTTTCTTTTATTGCCCTTTTGTTCTACGGCCATAATTGAGTTTTCTTCTAAATGACTATAAATTCTCTCAGCATCAATCCCCGTGTATAGTTTATATGTTGTCTGAAGACAATTTATTGGTCTATAATTTTTGGGGTAGCTTGCAGGTTCACTCTTAAGAGCATTGTTTTTCCTGTTAACCAGTGTGGTGTCTGTTCAGAATGTGCATATAAATAGTTCTTACTCATGGCTAGATCCTCGTGTAAAGAAGTTAATGCTTTAAGCTAAAAGTTAGGTACTGCATCTGGGTCTGGGGTTTTCCAGTTACAGGTTTTTCTCATCTTTGTTTCAATCTCTCTGGCTGTTTCATCCCATTTCATATCCTGTACCTTTAAACTTCTTATTCTTTCTTTTACTTCTATTCTATCCATTTAGCATCTTTATGTTCCACAGGATCTTCATAGATAATTCTCCAAAATGTATCTACTTCCTCTTTTTTTCGGCGGTCTATCAATTCCTTTTACCTTATTTCCCAATTCTCTATAAAACATTTTTGGGTCATCAGTAAATTGCTTATTTTGTGCTTTTCCCTTATATTTATCTTCGTATCTTCTGAGTCATTCTGCCTGTTTTGAAATTTTTAGTTTATTTCCAATAGTTCATAATAGATCCTGGTCTGTTCTAATACTGAGCATTGCTTTCATCACATCTATCTTTCGTAATATTTTTGTGGATCTGTTCCCTCTTCTATAGTCTTCTAACAATGACATTTCTTGTCTTAGCTGCTTTATAGTTTTCTCTATTTGATATTTCCATGATGGTATTCGCTTTCGTCCCCCCTTTCCCCTCACTA
Organism: Protopterus annectens; assembly: GCF_019279795.1. Lineage (NCBI taxonomy): Eukaryota > Metazoa > Chordata > Ceratodontiformes > Protopteridae > Protopterus > Protopterus annectens. The sequence goes on along the minus strand of NC_056728.1, from coordinate 754,431,265 downwards.
CCCTATGTTCCTGTGGTAGAATTTTATCAGTTATTAATTTAGCAGCACAGTAATATATTCTATTTACTTGTGTTATGTCTCATGGATCTCTATGGGCAGTCCTAATTACCGTGTTCATTTTTTTTATCAAGCTTCTGACTTTTGGGGTTTTATTAACCTTCTGCAGTCTGTTTCTCTCATTGATCTAGATATATCTGCCTTTGTCTCTTAACTCCTTTTCTTTCATACTGAGGGCATATTCCTTGTTTTCCATTTCCTGCGGGCATTCTATAGAAAGTTCTACAGCATCTTCTTGTGGCACATTTTCTTCAGTTTCATCCTGTGTCATCTGTTCTGTTATATGGGAACTCACTGGCCTATCACTCCTTAACATTGGCTGTATCAGAGTTTCCACAGATGGTTCATCGTGTTACCCTGCTGCAGTCATCACACTTGGGTTATCCTGTCGTCAGGCGGTCCCGCAGTCGGCCGGAATTCCAAAGTCTTGGTCCGGCGTCAGTTGCTGTCACTTCTTCCCTGATGTCATTGCGCCAGGGGTATATATAATGCATCCGACGCCATTTTCTCCAGTCTTTCTTGCCACATGGTGCCTGAAGCAGAAGCAGTTCGCAAGTGCCGGTCGGCCGACTCCTGAGATTTTTGAAGTCGAATTTCAGATCCGAAGTCTTCAATAAAGCTAAGTACCCCGTTGGGGAAACTTTTCTTGCCTCAGCCCAATGTCAGAAAAAGTTAACAATTGTATTATAAGGATTTTCATTCTTACTGCATACCTTGCCTAGGCCCAGACCACGACATCACTGGTTGTCATTTTTGTGCTAGGTTTAATAAGCGTACTATAAAAAGACGCTTTGATTTCGCACTACACTACTTCGGTAGAAAATTTAACTACACTATGCCGTCGGAGCAACCGACTACCGGCGTGCACAAAAACTGCAAGGATAAGGACAGGCAGCCTAGACCCAAGCCAGACTCCGAGGCCGCGGCTGGTCCGGTCTCCGGTTCACCGGTCTTCATTGAGGCTCTGACACAGCCCCTGACTACCATAGATCTGGAACCCGAGACCGCTTCGGAACTTTTGGTGGAAAGTACTAGGCCGACGCAGCCATTTTGTTTAGCCCCTACCGACGGCACTGCTGAAAAAGATGTCGGTCCTGCAGAAACACCTTCGGTTTCTGAAGGCGTCTTCAGACCGACTACGCTTACCATAAAAACGTATCCTAAGATTCCTATTAAACCTAAAAAGACTGCACTTCAGTCCCCTGTTCAAGGCCCCAATGCCTAAGAAACAGATGCTCAAAATGGCTGAAGATTTGATCTCTTTAATCAGGGGTTCCCAACCCCCTCCCGACAAAAGGCCTAGACAAGAGGAAGATTATGCCTCCTATGAACAAGTGTCTATTTCCTCAGGCTCCTCTGAGGACCAAGATTATTCCTTCTCCCCTTATGAAGATTCTGATGCTGAGGATTCTGCTCCCTCAGCTTCTCCTCCTGAAGACTACTCTTTTTGGGGAAACTTGGAACATTTTCACTGGGAAGGTCAGGACTACTCTGACTCAAAGAAAAGGCTCAGAGTTTCTGTTACTCCCCCAGCACAGACCACTTGCCATCCCCCCAGTTTTAGACATTGTGGATGTTGTTACTTAGAATCCAGTTTGAACCCAGACTCTCTGCCTCCTGCTCTGGCCAAACCTGACAGATACTATAGAGTGCCTGATTCCCACAAATTTCTTTATAAAAGTCCTGTTGCTGGTCCAGAGACAGTCTCCCAGGGTCCCAGAGGCGCTAAGGCATCCATGGCAAAAAAATCCTGTACCCTCTGAAAGGGACTCCAGAGCACTAGACAGGTGAGGGGAAAAAGGTTTACATCTCAGCCACCCTAGCTATGAGGGCACTAAACTGCCAGTTTTACATGCTAAAATATCAGCAATTTCTAATGTCTCAGTTAAAACAAAAATGAGCGCACTTCAACAGTCTGAATTGAGAGAAATGCAGGATCTGTTGCATGCAACTGAACAGGTGGGCAAACATACTTTACAATGTGGGTTTGATTCTTTGGAGGCTTCCTGCAGAGCAGCTGTCACTGGGTCTGTTATACGTAAGCATGCTTGGTTAAAGGAACAAACTCTGCCTGATCATGTTAAAGCAAAGCTTCTAGATGCTCCCTTACAGCAGTATGTTCTTTTTGGAGTTAAAGCAGAAGAAGTCTTAAAGAAAATGGAGGATAAGGCAAAATCTATGCAGACAGACAAAGATTTCCTTCAGGTACAGCCCCCTCGCTTCAGCAGAAATTGGCCAACAAAAAATTGGTCCTTTCCAGCTACTGACAGGCCACAGAGGGATAAATACAGACATCCAAGAGGCAGAGGACAACCACAAGCCCAGTACAAACCTCTACAATGGGCCACTGCAGCACAGAAGGGAGGAGAAGACCGGTCCCAAACTACTAGAAGGCAAACACAATGACTTGCACCTCATCTGGCCAAGCAACACTCTCTTGGCAGCCCCCTTGCGAGGAAAACTCGCACTTTTTTCAGACAACTGGCACATTGTCATAAAGGACAAATGGGTCCTAGACATAATTTCACGAGGATACAGATTCCATTTTCACACCTTGCCAATGAAGAGGAATGCCAAACCTGCCACAAAATCAATGGGCAGAGGCACAAAGACAAATTACAGCTCTCATGGACACGAGAGCCATTCAGCTGGTACCTATTCGAGAGCAAGGCTAAGGATTTTACTCAAGACTCTTTCTAGTTCCCAGAAAGGACAATGCCTGGAGACCAGTTCTGGACCTTTCTATTCTAAACACCTTCTTACAAGTACCCAAATTCAAGATGCTAACACTACAGCAGCTTCTTCCCATGTTGGGCAAGAAAGCATGGCTAGTAATGTTAGACCTCAAGGAGGCATACCTGCATGTCCCTATCAGACAAGGTTGCAGGAGATACCTCCGTTTCATTGCAGGTTCAACCCATTACCAATTCTCTGCACTGTCCTTTGGCTCATCTACTGCGCCCAGGGTCTTCACAAAATAGCCCGGCACCTGTAATTGCATACTGCAGACAAAGAGGAATTCAAATATACCCATACCTGGACGACTGCCTCATCCAATTAGAAAGCAAGGACATCCTCTTACAGCACCTGGCTTTTGTAAAACATCTTCTAAGTTGCCTGGGGTACACAGTAAACGAAAAGAAATAGTACCCTCACAAAATGACATTCCTGGGTGCCAGCTTGAATAGAACGGCCCAGAAGGCTTATCTGACGCCAGACAAACAACTGACTCAATATTTCAAAACAGTGGCAACAAAGACCCAACTACCTTCAAGAAAAATTCCGCAGGCCTTGGGCTTCATGGCATCTTTCATACTACTAATACCATTTGCAAAGCTGCATATGAGGAAATTACAGTGGTACCTAAAAAGCGTATGGTCTCAACACAGTCACAGCTTGGACACAATGATATCTCTCATTCCCTGCCTACAACAGGAGTTTATATGGTGGTCACTGGCATGTCACCTCAGCAAGGGTCAGCCTTTCACCTTGCCTCCAGCCAAGCAAACTGACAACAGATGCATCGGACTACGCCTGGGGGGCACACATGGCAGGACAAGTGCGTACAAGGCGTATGGACTGCAGATCAAAGGAATCTGCACATCAATCAAAAAGAGATGCTAGCTGTACAGAATGCTCTGACAGCTTTCAAGAATCTATTACATCCAGGACAACTTACAATAAGGACGGACAACACCACAGTAATGTGGTACATAAACAAACAAGGAGGTACACACTCCTACCCTCTATGCAGGCAAGCAATGACCTTGTGGAACACAGCTCTGGCTTACCAAGTTCAGTTACAAGCTCAATTCCTGCCAGGAAAAAAGAACACATTGGCAGACTATCTCAGCAGAAACATCATGGATCCCCACAAGTGGAAACTGGATCCACAAGTATTTGCAATGATAACTCAAAAAATGGGGCCTTCCAGACATAGACCTGTTTGCCAGTCCTCAAAACTATCAACTAACAAAATTTTGTACAAGGACACTTCACCATCAAGCTTGGAAAGTGGACGCGCTCTCATTCAGTTGGAAAAACCTGACAGTATATGCCTTCCCTCCATTGCCTCTCCTCACAAAGGTGCTTCTGAAAGTCAGAAAGGAGAGACCACGACTGATACTCATAGCCTCAGACTGGCCACACCAGCACTGGTATCCACTATTGAGGAATTTGGCCCAGGGCCCACCTTGGATTTTACCACAAATTGTCCATTTGCTCACACAGCAAAACAATCAGATTCTTCACAGCCAGCTAAAAACCTTAAATCTGGCTGCATGGCAAATCACCTAAACATCCAGCCAGCTCCTCTTTCCCAAGCAGTTATGGATGTTATTCTGGAAGCTAGGAGGCCCAGCACCAGGAAGGTCTATTCGGACAAATGGAAAAGGTTTTGTGCCTGGAACCAAGCTAAAGGCCAACACACACTTCAGCCTCACATGCCTCAGATTCCACCGTATTTAACTGAGATGTTGCACAAAGGACTTTCTTTTTCTTCCATTAAAATCCATGCATCAGCTATTTCAGCCCACTACAACACGGAACCACCTTTTCACATCCACTTCTAAGGCAGTTCCTCAGAGGGGCAAAAAACATTAGGCCCCCCGGGAGATCACCTACATCAACATGGGACCTAAATTTTGTTCTGGAAAAACTTACGCTACCTCCCTTTGAACCAGCTTTCTCTGCAGATCTACAGTTCCTATCATGGAAGACTGTTCTGCTGCTAGCAATAACTTCAGCTAGAAGAGTCTCAGAGCTGCAGGCACTAATGGCAGTGGAACCTTTCCTCATTTTCCATCAAGACAGAGTTTCTCTACAAACTAATCCTTCCTTCATGCCTAAGGTGGTTTCCAGTGTGTGTCTAAATCAAACCATTCACTTACCCACCTTCTTCCCAAACCCACAGAACAAAGGAGAAAGACTCCTGCATTCCTTGGACATTCACAGGCAACTTCGTTACTATTTGGATAAAACTAAAGCTTTCAGGAAATCTGACCATTTCTTTGTATCCTATGCTACAGCTTCACAAGGGAAGGCTATATCAAAACAAACTATTTCCAAATGGATAGGACATTGCATTCGTTTTTGCTATACCCATCATGGAAAACCAGTTCCTGCTACCATTAGGCCCCACTCTACCAGGGCAACAGCTACATCTACAGCCTTCCTCAGGGGGGTTCCAACCAAGGAGATTTTGGAAGCTGCAACTTGGAGTTAAGTACACACCTTTACCAAACACTATCACTTACCACTTTACTCTAAGACTAGGGCTGGCTTCGCCACTGCAGTTCTGCAGGGCCTTCTAGCCTCCTCTAACCATCTGTAACTCCTCCACCCATCCATAGCTTTGGGATTCTACCCAAGTGTGATGACTGCAGCAGGGTAACACGATGAACATAGTACAGTTTTGCACCTACCATAAATGTAGATGTTACAATGTTCACCCTGCTGCAGTCCAGGTTACCCACCCTCCATCCCCTCTGATATAATTGACTAAATCTCTACAATACCTTCATGATGTATTTGCTTATAGCTGGAGGGATTTTGTGTTTGTGCAAAAATTACTTAATTTGGTACTAATTACTGACCACCTTTTAGGGGGCACCTGACATCTGGGGCAAGAAAAACTGAAGAAAATGGCGTTGGATGCATTATATATACCCCTGGCGCACTGACGTCAAGGAAGAAGCAACAGCAACCGATGCCGGACCAAGACTTTGGAATTCCGGCCGACTGCGGGACCACCTGACGACAGGATAAACACAAGTGTGATGACTGCAGCAGGGTGAACACTCGAACATCTACATTTATGGTAGGTACAAAACTGTACTTTTTTTTTCCTTTCCTTCCTTCCTGTCTAGCTTCAAGTGAATGTTTTATACTGGTTTCCTGTGGAAGGCTCCAAAATATCTTGATATGGCATCTGACCTGTTGCTTCCTGTTCCACTGGTTTCCCCTTAATTTGGATATCCATTGCTCTATCCTGTTGTGGTGCTTTCTGTATTTGATTTTCTACACTGAATCCTTCTCTTTGCAGCTGTTCTTCTATTACCTCAATTTCTATTTCTTTGACTTCTCCGTTACTAATTTCTTTTTTACTTTTCCTCTTAGTGTTCTTATTTTTTTGTATTGTAAATATCCCGATTCCTTTGCCTTTATTTTTCCTCAAATATCTTTGGTGCTGCTCTTTTTGTATTAGTTAGTTTTGCTTTCTCCTTTGCATAAATATTACACCATATTAAATCTCTTTTCCTTTCCCCGTCCATATTTCGTCTTCACATGCCTCCTGATCTTGCTTTTCCTTATTCTGGGGACTCACTCCATCATGCTGTGATATAGTCTGTTTTAGACCTTCTACATTAAATCCTTCACTTCGCAGGCACTCCATAACTCCAACTTCTATTTCTTTAACTTCTACTTTACTAATAGTCTTTTCTACATTAAATTTTTATGCTTTTATTCTGTTTATTGTGAAATTTTCCATATCTGGATGCCTTTGCCTGTATTTTTCTTCAAATATCTTTGAAACTGGCTTCTGTGTATTAGTTAACTTGGCTTTCTCATTTGCATAAATATTGCACCATATCAAATCTCTTTTTTTTTTCCCGTGTCCATATTTCTTTTTTATATTTTGTTGTTTTTTTTTTCTCACTTCCACAGAGGTTTCTTTTTCCAAAGAGATCAACGTTTCTTGATCTGTATACTGTTTTTCAAAAATCTGTTGTATTAATGAAAGTAAATTTTTATTTGAAGCTTGTGACAGTTTTTCCTGCGGAATTATTTTTCTTTCCTCTAATTTCTCTCAATCATTTTGTATATCTTGTCTGGAAATTCTGGGCTTTTTACATAATAGTAACAATACACAATTTCTTTCTTATCCTCAGTAGTCCACTTTGTCTTTGGCTGTTTCTTGGCCAATCAATTTTTGTTGTTTTTGTGGGCTACTACTTCCATCTACAATAGGGGGGGGGCATACTCCCCCTGAGCCAGGCCTGGCCCCATTGTAGGATTGTTTCCATATTTTGAGGATTCTACACTGTCAAATTTCTAGTCCTGGCGCCAGTGCGCCTACCAGGATTGGGCACTTTTTTATCCTGGGTCTTGTGCACCCAGCTATCTTTTTTTTTTATTTTTGATTTACCTTTGTCCATGTTATGTGCTATATAAATACAGTCTATATATCAGTGTCACCTTGGTGAGGATTTTGTGAAAACAAGGTCCACCTAGCGAAGGTACTCGCCAAGACTTACGGATGAATTAAATTTCCGCACTACTACACTCCTTTGCTTGCTGACTTTTCATCTCTCCATCAGGACCCCAGTGGTCCCCTTTGCATCATCCTATATCCATTCAGATCTGCATAGCAAACTGATGCAAACAAGATTTAACTTTGTGGATGATGCTAGGAAAAAGACCTATGGAGTCGCCCTTTCTCCCCATCTCAGCCCAAGGCCATAGTGACCAAGGACGCTTCCCTGATAGGGTGGGAGGCCACTTTTAGGGAACGACTGTCAAAGGCACTTGGTCAACCATAGAGGTCAACCTGCAGATCAGTGTTCTAGAACTGAGGGCAGTGCTTCTAGCATTACAAGGATTCCAATCTGTCCTCCTGTCAGGGACAGTTGCTATCCAGTCCGACAACATGACAGTAGTCTGGTACTTAAATGAACAGGGGGGAACCAAGTCCTCCCCATTGTGTCGAGAGGCCATGAGAATTTGGCAATGGGCGATGGTTCATTCACAGGAATTCCAACGTGATTGCAGACAAAGTGAGCAAAAATGTATCCTCCTGCCTTATGAGTGGTCCCTCAATCCCAGTCATAGTGGCAAAGATCTTCAGCCACTGGGGCCAGCCTTGCTGCGACCTATTCGCCTCCAGCAAATCACAAATGCAGCAGCTACTTTGCCCTAATTCCCCCACAGGTGGAGTCCCAGTAGGGACACACTAATACACGATTGGCCCACAGGACCTCTGTATGCTTTGCTTTCCCTTCCCCTGATCCCACAATTTCTAAAGAAGGGCCTTCGGCTGAGAAGCAGAGAAAACCTCATTGCTGCCTACTGGCCCCGACAAGTATGGTTTCCCTTCCTTTAGCCTCACCTAGTATGCCAACCATGGATTCTGGATCCAACTCTGGAATTGATCTTGCATCCGCAGAGGTTGATTCACCCAAACGTATCCAGTCTCAAGCTGACAGCTTGGTTTCTCCACTTCCAGTAATTGCCAGGCAGAATAAACTTACTTCCCCGGTAAGTAACATTCTTTTGGTTTCACATAAACCATTCACCAGGAAAATCTGTCTTAGCAAGTTGAAGATGTTCCTTATTTGGTCCCGATAAAGAGAACTAGATTCTTGCTCAGCTCCTGTTAGTGTGGTTTTGGATTATTTGTTAGGTCTTTTTCATGCAGGTGCAGCAGCCTTCACTATTAGAGTACATTTGGCTGCTGTCTCAAACTTCCATAATGGATTCCAAGACTCCTCTTTAATCTCCCATAGTCTGTGTAAAACCTTCTTGAAAGGGGTCTCTCATATCAGACCATCCTTCAAAGAACCGATCGAACCTTGGAGTTTAACACTAGTATTGCAGTCCCTGACTCTATCACCTTTCAAACCTGCTGACACTTGCGATGTAAAGTTTTTATCCTGGAAATCATTATTTTTAGTAGTCATCACCTCAGCAAGAAGAATGTCCGAGCTTCAGACCTTATGCAAAAAACACCCTTACAAGGCCTTTCATAAGGGCCGAGTATCACTCCGTACAAACCCTTCCTTTCTGCCCAAAATTATTTCAGAATTTACATTTAACCAGACAGTTGACCAACTAGTCCTTTTTTCTAACTACTCAAATAAAGGAGAATAACTGCCTTAATTTGTTAGATGTACTTAGACAGTTACTATTTTATCTAGAAAGAGCTAAAACAGTACGTAAATCAGACCAGTTGTTTGATGTTGTTTGATGTCTGTTTCTGTACCTTGTTCCATGATGTCATTTCGTCAGTGGTATAAAACATACATCCGACGTCATTACATCAGTCTTTCTTGCCATGCGGTGCCCGAAGCAGAAGCAGTTCACAAGTGCCGGTCGGCCGACTCCTGTCATTTTCGAGTTTCAGAACCGAAGTCTTCGACTTAAAGCTAAGTACCCCATTGGGGAAACTTTTTCTTGCTCCTTACCGGTTTCAGTAAAGTACCTCACAAAGATTTTAATTCGTACTGTATTCCTTGCCTAGGCCCCGACCACGACGTACCTCGCTGTCGGTTTTGTGCTTTATTTAATCAGCGCACTGTCCGTCGTCTGTACATTTTTGCTTCTAAATATTTCGGTTCTCTGTTTAATTATCCAGAAATGTCGGTTAGCCATCCGACTACCAGGATTCCGAAAAAACATAGACAAAGACAGGCCGCCGAGGTCCAAAACTGCCGACGCTTCTCCTAAGCCAGTTCGCCGGTACTCAGTGAGGCGCTTTTGCAGCACTTGATGCCCACTACTTCTGATTCGCAGGCCTCTACTGAGACCCATTTGGAGTCCGGTATGCTGCGAGAGGCTTCACCTATGGAACCCGTGGATGTCTCTACCTTGGATGGGTCCAGAGCCGCTGTGCAGCCACCGGCTTCTGAGGGTGTATTCAGGCATACAGATTTGCATATTAAATCGATTCCACCTTCATTACTAAGGCCTAAATCTCGATCTGTGTCTAAAAAAAATGACGCCCAGGCCACATGTTCAGGCCCCTATGCCTAAAAAACAAATTATCAAAATGGCTGTAGATCTAATTACTCTAATTAGGGGTAGTCAACTCCCCCCCGCCCGCCCTCTAAGAGGCCTAGGGCTGAGTTTGATTATGAATCTTCTGATCAGGTTTCTGATGTTCTTCGTGTTTCACTGTTGCAGTCATTACATTTGGGTAATATGCTGGCAGGTTGCCCTCACTCGGCCTGAATTCCAAAGTCTTGGGTCCTACACCGGTTGCTGTCTTTTCTTCCATGACGTCAGGTCGTCAGGGGTATAAAACATGCAGCCGAAGTATCTGTTTTCATAATCCTGAGGGAAGTATCATTAGTGAATTCTATTAAAGCTCTCTTTTCTTTGTGTGTTAAATTAAACCACTTAAAATCCGGGGCTCTGTAAGCTAGATTCCTGATATCCCTTTCACAAACATTCATAAAAACTGCCACAGTATTATCCAAAACCGGATTAAACAAACTTCTCTTTTTAACATGTGCCATAGGTGTAATAACACTAGAGTCAGTAGACAAATCATCAGAGTTATTGTCAAGGAGGTTATTTTCATTAGAAAAAAAAAATTAAATTCAGCTTCCTAACAAACGTAAATCCACCAAGACAAGGGCTGAGATTGATTATGAATCTTCTGTTCAGGTTTCTGTTTCTTCTGATTCTTCTAATGACCTGGATTTGTCCATACCTACTTATGAGGATTCTTCTGCAGAGGATTCCATTCCCTCTGCTTCCCCTTCTGAGTATTTTTCTTTTAGGGAAACTTTACATACCTTAAGGGAGCATTTCCACTGGGAAAGTCAGGAGTTTTCCGGTTCAAAAAAGAGGCTTAGGGATTTCCTCCTCCTACCTCAGCATAGGCCCTTGGCTATACCTTCTGTAGTAGACATTGTTGATGTGTTTTCGGAATCCAGTATGGCCCCTGATTCCCTGCCTCCAGCTCCTAGTAAACCTGACAGATACTACAGGTTTCTTGAGTCCCACAAGTTCAAAATCCTGTTGCAGATCCAGAAACCATTTCTCAGGGGCCAAAGGGCATTAAGGATGTAATGGGATCCTATCTCGCCTACATTCATAACTGATGGGTTCGGAGCCGATCCATCGGCTCCGACTCGGCCACTATATAGTAGAACGAAGTAATTTGGCTGGGCTACCCCTTATCCCAGAATGCACCACGCCTGCTTCCCCAGATCTCGTTTGCCGCTTTTCAAGCTAGACGTGGTCTCGACTTGGCTGGAGCTAAGTGTTTTTTTGTTACTTTTTGGTCTTTTGACCTAGGGTTTTCTTCAGTAATTTAACAAACAGATGTTTTAACAGCTTTACGTGTGTGTGTGTGTGTGTGTGTGTGTGTGTGTGTGTGTGTGTGTGTGTGTGTACCTTTTTCTGTGTGATTGGTATTTCTCTACTTACCGGGCAAGGCCCGTTTTAAGTTAGAGGGTCCTTGCCCTCATTTGTGAGTCAATGTATTGATTTTGTCTATTTCTAGGTTTGTTTTTCGCCCTACTGTACGTCCTGCTTTATCGGGCTAAGTCCGTTTTAGTTAGAGGGCTTCTGCCCGTTTTGTGTTCTGTATCTCGGGCCAGTCCCGTTTTTCAGTCAAGGGCTCGTGCCCTACTTTAAGGTTACTTTTTGTGGTGAAAGATAGTTGGGTGATAGGATGTCTAAAGAGCAGAAGTCTGGTTTTAAAAAGTGCACCAAGTGCAATTACAAAATGTCTATTACTGATAGCCATGCTGTTTGCGTATATTGTTTAGGACCAAAACATTTGCAGGAAACATGTAGTGTTTGTCATGCTTTTTCCTCTAGGGTCCTTCAAGAACGTAAAAATAAATTGATCCTTAAGGGCTTTAAGCCCTCCTTTGAGGAAGCTTTGGCTTCTCCTTCCTCTCCAGCTTCTAAATAGAAAAGGTCGTCGGCTCCGACCAGTCCGTCAGAACCGACTTCCAAGAAGCATAGGTCGACCTCTTCTTCCTCGGCTCCAATGGCTTCAGAGCCTCTGGTGGAAGGGTCTGCCTCGATACCTCTTTCCTCGACTCCATTGATGTCGGAGCCGCAGGTTGGGGGATAGAGAGGCGAATCACCTGCTTCGGCTCCTTTGGTCTCGGAGCCATTGGAGGTGTGCAGCTCAGACTCCCCCTCGGCCCCGAAGTCCCCTTCGGCGCCGATGCTTATTCATACAGTTCCGGATCCAGTGCCGATGGTGTTGGAGCCATTTCGGAGCCGGTTCCCTGGTCTATCGGAGCCGAGAGAGAAGTCTCGGCCCCCATCTATTTCCTCTAAATCCTCCAGGTTGTCAGACTCAGATTTGGACAGAGTTATCCAGAGGCTTTTCCAGTCCCCGGTTTTTGCAAAAATGGTCTCTGCTCCAGCCCACTCGGCTCCGGAGCCGGTCCCCACTTCGATGCATCCGATTCCTCCTCCAACCTCCTCGGAGCCGTTTGAGTCGGTGATGGTAGAGCGAAGCAGAGTTGTCCAGTCGGAACCGAGACTCCCTCGGAGCTTCTCTGTTCCGACCATCATTCCTACCCTGTCCTCGGCGTCAGGGTTCGGTACCGGGACTTCCTCGGTCGGGGCCGAGGGGAACACTTTGGAACTCTTAGCTTCGGTGCCTAGTCTTCCCCTCGGAGCGTCGGCCGCAGGGATTCCCGGTACCATCGTGGTCTCTCAGCCGGTGTCCGCCATAGAGTCTGGAGGTCCTGCTTTTGAGGCCATGAGGAGTGCGCTGGCCATGTCCTTGCCGGCTCAGCAAGTCTCTACCTCACCGTCCCTAGACTTGGGGACTGGTGCTTCTGGTGTGCTTCATTCCCACGACAGTGGGGCCCCAGGGTCTGAGGATACCCCCTTGGGGGGTTCCCTTCTCCCGGGAGGTCCTTCTGAATCTGCTTCAGATGAACCTCCAAGAAAAAAATTGTGCAAGAGGAAGCACATTGACTCCCAGGATGAGTCTATCACTTCAGATACTGACCTCGATGATGCGGAGGGGTCCCCAAAATCGTCCTCGGATGACGTCTCATTCTCAGATATCCTCGAGATCCTGAGACAGAGAGGCGATTGGCAGTCCAAAACCCCTTCCGCGGAGGAGTCAGTCTTCCTCAAGGCTTTTGGGGCCCAGCCCTCCGCCTCCTGGGTGTCTCCACCCTTCGATGAATTACTAGATTTAGTTTCTCGAAGGGTGTGGGAACACCCTGACTCTGTGGAACCGGTGCCCGCCAGGCGTAACAAGTTCCTCTCAGCCCCTCCTCAAAAGGAATTTTTGACCAAAGGAGTTGCAGTAGATGCAATGGTGGTAGCATCTGCCACTCAGCAAGACGTGGCAGAGGCTTCAACGTCTATTTACCCTCCTAATAAGGATTGCAGGAGCATGGATAGGTACGGGAAGCATACCCTTTCTTCAACGGCCTTTACCCTGCAGTCGCTGAATTACCTTTGTCATTTTACCAGGCTCCAAAGGGACCTCCTCAAAGAGTTAGGTGAGTCTCTTATGGGTAATCTTCCTGAGGCGTTAACCCAAACTGTTGGCGCCCAGATGACTACCCTATCTTCGATAGTCAACTCGTCCATGAGGCTCATCTCATATGCGGCCGAAGGGGCGAGTAGAGCAGCGGGAACAGGCGTGGCTCTTAGAAGACACGCCTGGTTACGCTTGTGTCCCTTTGCGGAGGCTTTTAAGTCTTCCTTCACTGACACCCCCTTTGATGGGTCGTCCCTGTTTGGACCCAAGGTGAAGGACACACTGACTCGGTGCGAGCAGGAGGGCAAGATGTTGACTGCCGTGGGGGCCCGTTTTTCCGCTCCCTCTAGACCTTACCCCAAGGCCCAGAGAGGAGGGAAAATGTGGTTCAGGAAATCTCAAAGGTCTTTCCCTACTCCACCGAGTGATCCCCCCCCCTCTAGAGGCAGGGGGGGGGTTCAGGAAGACGCCGCCCCAGAGGCCGGCAGAAGCCCCCGTAACTCTGGAGACCGCGATTCCTTTTGTGGTCCATCCTACGCTCCCCGTCCCTGAGACGTGGCCTGACTGCGCATCTCCGGAGCCAGTCGGGGTCGTTTTGCGGAACACCCACAGGCTTGGGAATCTATCACCAAGGATTAGTGGGTGCTCCGAACCATAACCGGAGGCTATCTCATCCCTTTCATCAAGATCCCCCCTCTTCCTATCAGGAAAATCCCGGATGTGCCACCCAGTCAGCGGGATCAAGCAGCGGTCGAGGTTTGATAGCTGCTAAGAAAAGGAGTCATCCAGCCTGTCCCCTCTGACCAGATCGGATCAGGAACTTACTCAAGACTATTTTTGGTGCCAAAAAAGACAGGGGACTTGAGGCCCATTTTGGACCTCAGATCATTGAATCTCTTTGTAAAAAAATCCAAATTCCGAATGGTCACCCTTCAGTTCATTCTCCCGTTATTGGAGAAGGATGTCTGGATGTGCTCCATAGATCTCAAGGATGTTTACTATCACATTCTGATAAGTCAAGAGTCCAGGAGTCATTTACGCTTCCGCCTGGGAACCAGTCATTTCCAGATGTCCTTCAAGGATGCATCTGCAGTCCTTACAAATGGGTTGTCCTGTCGTCAGGCAGCCCTTCGGTCGGCCGGATTCCAAAGTCTGGGTCTGGCTTCGGCTGGTGTCGCGCTTCACCCGACATCATAGCTGCAGTTCTTCGGGTATAAAGGCATCAGCCGACGCCATTTTCCTCAGTCTTTCTTGCCGCGTGGCCAAGCAGAAGCTGTTCGCAAGTGCCGGTCGGTCAGAACCAGAGATTACTACTACCGAATACTACTTCGAAGACTTCTAAAAAGCTAAGAACCCCGTTGGGGACTCTTTCTTGCCTCAGCCAATGTCAGAAAAAGTGAATAACTGTTTAACTTGTGGGAAACAAATACCTCATAAAGATTTCCACTCTTACTGCTTACCATGTTTAGTCCCAGACCACGACGTAGCAGCTTGTCTAGCCTGTGCTTCTTTTAACCGACGGACGCTTAGACGCCGGTCGGAGTTTGCAGAACAGTTTTTCGGCTCTGATTTTGCTTATATCATGCTGTCGGATCCTCCGACTTCACAAATAACCAAAAAACGCAGGGAAAAGGACCGACACTCGCGGTCCGCGGTTTCCGGTTAAGCCAACCACGAGTGTCTCGGTTTCGGCTGAAACCGAGCAAGCGGTTCTTTCCCCAGCCGAAAACATGCCTTCTACCGAGGCCTCTTCTAACCTGGTGGAATCGGATTCTGAAATCCAACCTGCATTTGCGGTTTCTCAGGAATTATCAGACACTATTCCCTTGGATATTTCAACCCCTGCACGTGGAGCTGCTAGGCCTCCTGCAGCCATGTCTATTAAGGCCTTTGCCAGGGCTAAAGCAGCTAAAGCTTCAAAAACGGTGCCTATCAAGCCCCCCTCTCACAGGCCCAGCACCAGTTCCCATATGCTTTCTTTGGCTGAGGATCTCATTTCTTTAATTCGTGGATCCCAGCCTCATCCTGACAGGACCTCTCATCCACCTCCAGAGAAGAGGCCTAGAGCAGAGCCCCCAGAGCCAGTCTCCACAGATGATTCCTCTGATGACTCTGAACATACAGACCCTCCTGAGGCTCCTTATTCTCCTTACGAAGACTCTGATGCTGAAGAGTCCATTCCTTCAGCCTCTCCACCTGAGGAATTTTCCTTTGGGGAAACCTTGCATGCTATGAGGGAACAATTTCAGTGGCAGGGCCAAGATTTCTCAGACTCCAGAAAAAGGCTTAGAACCTTTCTACATTTGCCACAGCATAGGCCTTTATCTATACCTCCAGTTCTTTCTGTTGTAGATGATGCATTTAATGATGCTTGCACTACTCCTGATTCATTACCTCCGGCCCCTGCTAAGCCCGATAGGTTCTACAGGGTCCCGGACACTCATCACCATTTATACAAGGCTCCTTTTGCAGATCCAGAGACTATCTCCCAGGGCCCTAAAGCTGTAGCAACTACATCTACTAAAACCCCTCTGCTACTTTGTCAGCTAGGGCTTTGAACTGCCAATTTTTATGATTCAATCTGAAGAGTTTATGCTAGACCAGTTAACTAAAAAGCTGTCCTCTGAAGAATCTTTAGATAAGAAATATGTTCAGGAAATGGTACATAACATACAGCAGGTTAGTAACCATTCCTTAAAATGCGGCTATGATGCACTGGAGGCTTCCTTTAGATCAGCCATGACTGGCACAGTTATCAGGAGACATGCATGGTTGAAAGAGCAGGCATTACCAGACCATGTCAAATCAAAGCTTTTAGATGCTCCCATGGACAAAGTCAATTTATTTGGTTCCCCTGCACAGCAGGTACTAAAAAAAGATGGAAGAGAAGGCGAAATCTGTACAAACAGTGAAAGATTTCTTACAGGTTCAACCTCCAAGGTTTAGCAGGAACTGGCCCTCCAAGAATTGGTCCTTTCCGGACTCCTCTAAGACACAGAGAGGCAGGAATAGGCGTTCAAGAGGCAGAAACCAATCCAGGGGTGCCTACAGGGGAGGCCAGTGGCAAGGTAACAACCAGCGAGGCACAGACGCAGCCACCACCACTACAACAACACAATCACAGTGACTTGGCTGTGACGCCGCCTACCAGGGAACAACTGGAAGCACCCTTAGGCGGAAAGCTAACATTATTTACAAAAAACTGGCATTGCATCACAAGGGAAAAATGGATTTTGCAAACTATAGACCAAGGTTACAGGTTCCATTTCCATACTCTACCAGGAAAGAGAGGAATGCCAAACCTACCACCTACTCAAAGGGCAGAAGCTCTAAAGCAAATATCTCAATTATTAAGAATGAGAGCTGTGGAAAAGGTACCATCTATGGAACAAGGAAAGGGATTTTACTCCAGACTCTTCCTGGTACCAAGAAAAGAGAGCAAATGGAGGCCTATTCTCGACCTGTCCGCTTTAAACACATTCCTCATTGTCCCAAAATTCAAAATGCTGACCCTACAGCAGCTTCTTCCCATGCTGGGCAAGGAGTCTTGGCTGGTAACTCTAGATCTCAAGGAGGCATACCTGCACGTCCCCATACGACCAAATTGCAGAAGATACCTCAAAGATTTCTTGCAGGATCAGAGCATTATCAATTCTCAGCATTGCCCTTTGGCTTATCTACTGCACCCAGAGTGTTCACAAAATGCCTGGCATCAGTAATTGCTCATTGCAGACTTCAGGGAATCCAAATTTACCCCTACCTGGACGATTGCCTGATACAAGCGGACAACAAAAGCAAGCTAACAGAAGACTTACAAAGAGTCATTTACCTGCTGCAAGCACTGGGATATACAGTCAATATAAAAAAGTCAAGGCTGATTCCATCCCAAAGAATAACCTTTCTGGGTGCAGAGCTGGACACATCAAAACAAATGGCATTCCTAACTGCAGAAAAGAAAGAGCAACTACCTCTCTACTTCTTGGCATTAACAAAGCAGAACCATCTAACTGCAAGGAAAGTACTGCAAGCCCTAGGCTTCATGGCATCCTGCATAATTCTGGTCCCTCATGCCAGGCTGCATATGAGAAAGCTACAGTGGTACCTAAAGAATTTGTGGTCTCAACACAAGCACAGCCTAGAAACCAAAATTCCAATAATCCCATGCCTGAAGCAAGAGTTCCTATGGTGGGCTCAGGCCTGTCAATCAAACACAGGATTGCCCTTCTGCAACAGTCAACCAAGCCAAACCATCACGACAGATGCTTCAGACCTTGGTTGGGGGGCACACATGCTGGACAAGTGCATACAAGGCTTATGGACTCAAGACCAGCTGCGCCTGCACATAAATCTAAAGGAAATGCTGGCGGTAAAATTGGCAATCCAGTCATTCAGACCAATTCTCCAAGAAGGTCAGTTGATGATAAGGACAGACAACACCACAGTTATGTGGTACATCAACAAACAGGGAGGCACACATTCATACCCTCTATGCCGGCTGGCACTGGACCTATGGGATGTGGCTCTGAGCTACAACATTCAGTTACAAGCAATTTTTGTACCGGGAAAAGAAAACATTCTAGCAGACATACTAAGCAGAACTACCACGGATGCCCACGAATGGATGCTGCATCCGGACATCTTCAAAGCCATCACAAGAGAATGGGGATTACCACAAATAGACTTATTTGCATCCCCACTCAATCACCAGCTAAAGAGATTCTGCACAAGGACGTACCACCCACTTGCTTGGAAGGTGGACTCCCTATCTTTCAGTTGGAAGAACCTGACAGCATACGCATTCCCACCACTTCCTTTGATGCACAAGGTGCTTTTGAAGATCAAAGAGGAATGTCCGAGGATCATTCAGATAGCTCCAGACTGGCCAAGGCAACATTGGTACCCATTGCTGAGGAGCATGTCTCGGGAACAAATATGGGCACTACCTCTGATCCCATTGCTGTTAACACAGAACAACTACAACATCCTACATCCAAACCTGAAAACTCTGCAGCTAACTGCCTGGAACATTACATAAGAACAATTAACCCAAATTTATCCCAAAGGGTTAAAGACATAATCCTTGAGGCTCGTAGACCTTCAACAAGAAAGAATTATGCAGCAAAATGGAAAAGATACCTCATTTGGAGTACTGCAAAGGGAGAAGATGTGGTACTGGTAAACATAGCCAACATCCTGGAGTACTTGGCAGAGCTCTTCCATACAGGTCTGTCCTATTCTTCCATCAAGATACATGCATCAGCCATTTCAGCAGAGTACAGCTTGGATCCTCCTGTCTTCTCACATCCTCTGCTCAGGCAGTTTCTGAGAGGAATTAAAAATGTAAAACCTCCCAGGAAACCACCATTGCCAGCATGGGACTTGAACTTTGTGCTAGAAAAATTGACACTTCCTCCTTTCGAACCAGCAGCAACAGCAGAATTACAATACTTATCCTGGAAGACTGCTTTCCTGCTGGCAATCACCTCAGCAGGAAGGGTCTCTGAACTACAGGCATTAATGGCAGTGCAACCCTTCCTGATCTTACATCAAGATAGTGTCCATGAGAACAAATCCTACATTTATGCCTAAGGTGGTATCCAGAGTGTCTTTAAATCAGGCTATCCACCTACCTACATTCTTCCCCAACCCTCAGAACAGGGGAGAAAGACTGTTGCATACCTTGGATGTACATAGACAATTATGCTACTACCTGGACAGGACCAAGTCCAATAGAAAAACTGACCAGCTTCTGGTAGCATATGCAACAGGAAAGGAAGGAAAACCAATTTCAAAGCAGACAATCTCCAAATGGATAGGAAATTGCATTAGATTTTGTTACTCCTACCATGGAAAGAAAACTCCAGAGAACATCAGGCCTCACTCCACAAGGGCTACAGCCACTACCACAGCCTTCTTACGAGGAGTGGCTACCAAGGACATTATAGAGGCTGCTACTTGGACCTCCGTGCATACATTTGCCAAGCATTACAATTTACCTTTATACTCTAGATCCCGAGCAGGTTTTGCCACTGCTGTTTTGCAAGGGATCCTAACTACACCATAATCTTTCCTTTTTTCCTCCCCTAGTTTAGCTATGGTATTCTACCCATTTGTAAGGACTGC
Source organism: Protopterus annectens (assembly GCF_019279795.1). Taxonomy (NCBI): domain Eukaryota; kingdom Metazoa; phylum Chordata; order Ceratodontiformes; family Protopteridae; genus Protopterus; species Protopterus annectens. The sequence goes on along the minus strand of NC_056728.1, from coordinate 754,411,890 downwards.
AGATGCATCCTTGAAGGACATAGTACAGTTTTGTACCTACCATAAATGTAGATGTCCGATAGGAATGCATCTGCAGTCAGGATTACCCACCCACCTTCCCCTCTGTGGTACTCCTAGGGTATTTGCCATCCTTCAGCTAGCTTGGGGGGGATCTATTATGGTGTATTTGTTTGTATATATGTACATACATGCTTATTTTATGTGTTTGCTCTCTACTATTTGGAAACATTGGCATTTATCCAAATTTAGCCATCCAAGAGGGCACCTGGCATCTGGGGCAAGAAACACTGAGGAAAATGGCGTCGGCTGATGCCTTTATACCCGAAGAACTGCAGCTATGACGTCGGGTGAAGCGCGACACCAGCCGAAGCCAGACCCAGACTTTAGAATCCGGCCGACCGAAGGGCTGCCTGACGACAGGACAACCCATTTGTAAGGACTGCAGATGCATTCCTATCGGACATCTACATTTATGGTAGGTACAAAACTGTACTTTACGAGCACTGCCCTTTGGTCTCACCACAGCCCCCAGGGTGTTCACCAAGTGTCTGGCAGTAGTGACAGCTCACTTGAGAAGTCTAGGATTCCAAGTGTTTCCCTATTTAGACGACTGGCACCTTACTGCCACCTCCAAGCATCTGTTAGTTCGGGCGCTTATGACCACAGTCAGTTTGGGTCATTCACTAGGAATCACGTTCAATTGGGGAAAATCTGTGCTGCATCCGTCTCAGCATATTACCTTTATAGGCGCAGAGTTAGACACAAGAAGAATGCGGGCATTCTTGCCGGTAGAAAGGATTCAGGTCCTGCAGTCTCAGGTTCAAACCTTGTTACCCAGATCACGAGTTCAGGCCAGACTGATTCTGCAGTTATTGGGCACGATGGCCTTGACTATTCTTCTAGTCCCCTTAGCCAGGCTGCACATGCGGGTGCTGCAATGGCTACTGTCGGTTCAATGGTCCTTTCAGGAACTTCCCTTGAACCATTTGGTCCAGATTACCGAAATTTGCCGGCGGGACCTACGTTGGTGGCTGCTTCGGTCCAACCTGGACCAGGGGCGACCCTTTACCCTTCAGCCTCCCATCGCCATGGTGACCACGGACGCCTCCCAGATAGGGTGGGGGGGGTCATTATCTGGACAGGTCTGTCCAAGGCACGTGGCAGGCTCACGAAACGCACTTACATATCAATATCCTGGAAATGAGAGCAGTGCTACTGGTGTTGCAAGCACTTCATCATGCTCTTCCCCGGGGTACTATTGCGATCCTATCCGACAACATGTCAGTAGTCTAGTACATAAACAAGCAAGGCGGAACCAGGTCCTACCCTCTTTGCCGAGAGGCCATGAGAGTGTGGCATTGGGCGATTTCTACCCAGCGTTTCCTAGTGGCAACGCACATTCTGGGGAAATCCAATGTGATTGCAGACAGGCTGAGCAGGACTCTCCTGTTGCCCCACGAGTGGTCCCTCAATGACAGGGTGGCTGCAAACATCTTCGCCAAGTGGGGCCTCCCTTGTTGCGACTTGTTCGCCAGCCCAGACATAGATCTGTTTGCCTCCCGTCAGAACTACCAGTTGAACAAGTTTTGCACAAGGACTCCCGACAAAGAAGCCTGGAAAGTGGATGCTCTGTCCTTCAGCTGGAAAAGCCCATCAGCCTACACCCTTCCCCCTCTGCCTCTGGTAAAGTTCTGCTAAAAGTCAAACAGGACAAACCAAGAATGATTTTGATTGCTCCAGACTGGCCACGCCAACACTGGTACCCACTCCTGCGCAGTGTGTCACAAATATCTCCATGGCACCTGCCTCAGACCCTTTCCTTGCTGTCTCAGCAGGAGAACCAAATTCTACACCCTCAGCTTCCAACATTGAACCTTGCAGCCTGGCTTATCACTTAAATTCACCTTTATCAGCCCTCAGCAAACCTGTGATGGATGTCATCTTGGAGGCGAGAAGGCTTAGTACTAGAAAATCTTACGCTGACAAATGGAAAAGATTCTGTACCTGGAACCAATCTTTAGGGATGTGCACAGCAGCGCTCAGTTTATCTCAGATTTTGCAATACTTAACTGAGATGCTTCACAAGGGCCTGTCTTTTTCTCTATTAAAATCCACGCTTCAGTTATTTCAGCTCACTATAACACAGAACCACCACTCCTCTTCTCTTATCCCCTGCTCAAGCAGCATCTCAGAGGGGCAAAGAACTTGAGACCAACCAGGAAAGCTCCTACCCCTGCCTGGGACCTTAACTTTGTTTTGGAGAAGCTCACTCTACCTCCTTTCAAGCCAGCTGCTACTGCAGACTTAAAATTTCTTTCTTGGAAAACAGCCTTCCTTTTAGCAATCACTTCAGCTAGAAGGATATCTGAATTACAGGCCCTTATGGCAGTGGAGCCTTTCATTATCTTTCATGCAGACAGGGTATCTCTGGGGACCAGTCCATCCTTCGTGCTCAATGTGGTTTCCAGTGTGGCTCTTAATCAGTCCATTCATTTGCCAGCCTTCTTTCCCAATCCACAGAACAAAGGGGAATGGATTCTGCATTCCTTGGATGTGCACAGACAACTTTGATTCTACTTGGACAGGACTAAATCTCGAAAAAAATCTGACCAGTTGCTGGTAGCATTTGCTGCAGGGACAGAGGGGAAGGCTATTTCAAAACAAACCATTTCTAAATGGATAATCTCTTGCATTAATTTCTGCTATAAGCACCGGGGATCAGATCTCACTCCACCAGGGCTGCATCTACTTCTGCAGTCTTTCTCAGAGGTGTTCCTAACAGAGATATTGTAGAAGCTGCTACCTGTAGTTCTGTATATACTTTCACCAAGCATGATAATTTACCAATTTTCTCTAAATCCAGAGCTGGGTTTGCCACTGCTGTCTTGCAGGGCCTTATAGCTGGTCCTAATGCTGTATAAACTTCTCCTCCCAACCATAGCTTTGGGAATCTACCCAAATGTAATGACTGCAGCAGTGAAACACAAAGAACATAGTACAGTTGTGTACACTTTACCATAAATGTCGATGTTCGAGTGTATTCACTGTTGCAGTCCTGGTTACCTTTCCTCCAGCCCCCTGCTTTTCTCTAGCTTTACCTCTACTTTCTTTTGCTATGCTTAAAAGCTTTTTTGGTGTATTTGCTTTTGGTTGGAGGTATATATATATATATATATATATATATATATATATATATATATATATATATATATATTTTTAATTTTATTGGCTCCCCATTAGGGGGACTCCTGACATCTGGGGCAAGAAAAACTGATGTAATGACGTTGGGTGCATGTTTTATACCCCTGACGACCTGACGTCATGGAAGAAGGGACAGCAACCGACGCAGGACCCAAGACTTTGTTAATCAGGCTAACTGAGGGCAACCTGCCAGCAGATTACCCAAATCTAATGATTGCAACAATGAATACACTCTAACGTCTACATTTATGGTAAGTGTACACAACTGTACTTTTCCTATACAGGCCCTAATTTAGGAAACTCTGTTTCTAAAGTGGCCTTATCTAAGTGGTTAAGCAGCTGTGTATCCTTTGTCTGCCAACATAGTAGAATTCCAGTACTGAGGAAAGTCAAAGCACACTCCACCAGATCAGTGGCGACTCCTGTTGCTTTTCAGTCCAAGGCTTCAATGGATATCATCTGTGCAGCTGCAACTTGAGCTACCCCTCATACCTTTATCATTCATTGCAAATTGGATCAGTCTCCAGGGCACGAGCATCCTTTGGTTCAATGGTTCTTAGGAACATCCTTCCCTAAGGGCCGCACACGACATAAAGTAGTTATGGACTCTGTCCCATCAGTAAGGAATGAATGAAGATTAACATCATCAGATAAAGAAGTTATGTTCTTACCATAACGTTCCATCTGTGTCTTTCATTTTCATTCATTACGTCCCACCCTCCTCCCCCCTCCAAGGGGCTCCTGGAGTTTCAGATTTGATCCAAATCCTGCATTAGGGGACCTGCTCAGAAAAAGTCTCTGCTTTCCTTATCACGGGCAAACTCAATCTGAGGTAACAGGAGAGGGTCACTATGGGTAAAGCTTAGCTTGAGAGATTTTGGCTGGCATGAGCTTGTTACAAGGCCTATTCTGTTCCGAGGACGGAACCGACACCCATCAGTAATGAATGAATGAAGATGAACAACAGAGATGGAATGTTATGGTGAGAACATAACTTATTTTTCTTGCATCCCAAACATCTTATCTTTCTCTACTTCAGTGAATCTCCAATCTGATGTAGGCACTTCATTTGTCAGCAACCTTTGGGATACGGATCCGATCTCGGATCCGAGCCGGCAACTTCTACCACAGCATAGATCCGAGCTCTTAGCTCCTCCCTTTACCCATAATCCCCTGCCAACCCTGACTGACCTCAGATCTAGTTTGCCGCGCTTCAAGCTACAAGCTGGATTTTGAGCTCCTGCTACTGAGTGAAGTTTTGTGAGAAATTTTTTTTCGTATTTCTATCTTTTTCTTCGTGTGAGTGAGAGCGAGTGTTTAGGTACCCCATAGCCCTATATCTCTCTAAATTTAATTTAATTTAATTTGTAGTTATTTTTCCTCCCTGCCCTTGCTGGTCGTAGTGTGCGTTTGTGGTGTGTGTAGGGGCCTAGTGAGTGTGTTTCTGTGCTACCATGTCGGAGGCCCCTAAAGCCATCTTTTCAAAGTGCACCGAGCGTGGCCATAAGCTTTCACTGGCAGATGACCACACTCGGTGCATTAGGTGCCTTGGGGTTGAACACCTCTCCTCAGGATGCGCGATTTGCGTGGTGTTCAACCCCAGGGCACTTAAGGACCTGAGGTCGAAGCTGATTCTGGCGGGCCTTTTGCCCCCGGATTCGGCTCCGGCCTCCGATGCTTCTGTGGCCGCTACCCAGCCCTTGGTGGCGGCCACCCCTGCCTCCCTCCCTCCGGTCGGGACTCAACCTCCCGCTTCGGCTCTGGAGGAGAGGGAGGCCGGGAAAACTAAACGGAGAGAGAAGCATCATAAGCGGCGGGCCAAGGACTCCTCCTCGGCCCCGCCAGCCAAACTAACTTCTCCATCCAGAGCTTCTGGATCGCCTCCTCCTTGGCTCCGGTCCCCTTGCTTTTCACCGGGACCCGAGGAGGAGGGGACCCGGTCCCCATCGAGGCGGCACTCTAGGTCTGCCTCGGTGGCCTCTTCGAGGTCCACTTTTAGCTTGTCAGACGCAGACATGGACCGGATGATGAGGAGGTTCGTCCAGGCCCAGCTGCAGATGGGAGTGCTCTTGCCCCCCCCCCCCTTCCGGGGTGAGCTCGACCCCATTTTTTGCTCCAATCGCTCCTTCTCCGACCCGCTTTCCGGGTTCGGAGCGTTCGGAGCCGAGCTGCGTTGGATCCGGGGGTGGGTCGGAGCCAACAGTACTGGTTACTTTGGCTACGACTGGTCCCTCGAGCTTGTCGGATCAGACCTCTCGGAGCCGTGGGCTGAGCTTCAGATCCGAGGGATTCGGTGTGACTTTGGCTCCGTCCTGGTCTGAGCACATGGGTCCTTCGGATCCGATGGTCTCGGCCCCGGGTCCGGTCCCCGCTTCGGATCCGAGTGGGAGTCTACTCTCAGATCCTATCGAGGGTGGCTCCAACTCGGCTTTCGCTGTGGTGGAGAGGGCACTGTTGAGTGCATCCGTGCCTCTGGTCCTAGCTTCGGCTCCCCCCTGCAGTCCCTCTCAGCTGGTTCAGGCTCCCATCACCTGGCCTTCGGGGCAGCCTGCTTCAGCGCCTCTGGGTGTTCCTTTGGAACATGACATTGCTGGTGAGACTTCCTCGGACAGCCCCCCTGAGGAGGTTCCTCACAAGGCTAAATGTAAGAGGAGGCACGTGGACTCCCCCGAGTCCCTTATGGAAGATACGCACTTAGATGAAGGGGAAGGCTCCCCAAGGTCACCCCGCGAGGATGTCTCCTTTGGAGACGACATGGAAATGCTCAGGATTAGGGGAGGGTGGTCTGCCCCCAAGGCTTCCTCCGATGAGTCCGTATTCCTAGAGGCGTTTGAAGCAGGGCCATCTACCTCTTGGGTGTCCCCTCCCCCCGACCCCCTGATGGACCTAATCTCCACCAGGGCTTGGATGGAGCCGGACACTGTAGAGCCAGTCCCCAAGCGCCCAGATAGGATCCTGAGTCCCTCTGCAGAAAGAACCCACTGGAGCAGAGGTCCCCCCATGGATGCCATGTTGGTGGCGGCGGCCACCAAGAGGGAGGTTGGCTCAGGAGAGCTCCACAGTCCACCCACCGAGCAAGGAGTCTCGGGCGATGGACCGCCTTGGGAAGCGGGCCTTCAGTTCAGCAACCTTCTCCATGAGGGCGCTGATGGCACACGTCATCTGGATGCAGCGAGATCTAATAAAAGAATACGCTGCCTCACCCCCAGAGTCCATGTCGGAAGGGGACAAGCAGCTGTACTCCTCCCGAATGTCCACTCTACGTTCCGTTTCTAACACCTCTATGCGGCTCTTGTCTCACACCATGGAAGGAGCCGCTAGAGCTGGCGGAGCCGGCCTGGTAATGAGATGCCAAGCCTGGCTCTGACATTGTGACTTCTCAGAACCCTTTAAGGCGTCATTCGCGAATGCCCCCTTTGATGGTTCTTCACTGTTTGGAAAAACCGCTCGCGACACGTTAGTCCAGAGCGAGAAAGACGGGAAGACGTCTGCCGTCGGATTCCACTTTTCTGCTCCTCAGTGGTCCTTTTCTAAGAACCAAAAGGGTCAGAAGATGATGTGGTTCCGGAAATCGCATCAGTCCCAGGCTGCTCCGGACAACCAGTCCTCTCGTGGCAGAGGACAGGAAGGACGCCGCCCTAGAGGCAGAGGGGGTCCCAGAAATTTTGGGTTCAGCGAACCCTTCTCTGAGAGGCCCACGCAGAACCCCTGAGGGGTTGCCCGGCTGCTCCACTCTGGAGGCAGTCGGGGGGGGGGGGGGCGTCTTTCGAGGCACCTAGCAATGTGGGAGTCCATAACAACAGATCGCTGGGTGCTTCGCATTATATCCAGAGGTTACCAAATTCCCTTTATTGTAAACCCCAAAATCAGAAGCTTCCCCGGTGTACCACCCCATCAGAGGGAGGCGGCTGCTACAGAAATTCAGCAGCTTTTACAAAAAAGAGCCATCCAACCCGTCCCCCCCCAGATCAGCTCGGATCAGGGTTTTACTCCAGGTTCTTTCTGGTGCCAAAAAAGACTGGGGACTTGAGGTCCATCCTCGACCTCTCTCTCTTGAACCTGGTAATACCCAAAGAAAATTTCCGGATGGTCACGCTACAATCTATTCTCCCCCTGTTACGGGAGAACGACTGGATGTGCTCGATAGACCTCAAGGATGCGTACTATCACATTCTTGTGGACAGACGCTCCAGGAGGTTCCTCCGCTTCCGGTTGGGAGCCAGTCACTTTCAGTTCAGGGCCCTTCCCTTCGGTCTCACCTCAGCCCCCAGAGTGTTCACCAAGGTCTTGGCGGTTATAGCGGCCCACCTGAGGCTTCAGGGAATTCAGGTCTTTCCGTACCTGGACGACTGGCTCCTCATCGCCCCAACAAGGCATCTGCTCTGTTCAAGCAGGGATTACTTCCTCAAACTTGCTCCAAGCATAGGGTTGACTGTCAACATGGCCAAATCCTCTCCGGTTCCTACACAGGTAATAGATTTCATAGGGGCGAGATTAGATTCCAGACTAATGCTTGCTTTCCTGACTCCCTATCGGCTTCGGAACCTGAGGTTTTATGTTCAGGCCATTCTCCAACTTCCTGCTCCACCGGCGGATTTGATCCTGAGGGCTCTAGGGTCCATGGCGGCAGCAATTTCTCTGCTGCCCCTAGCCTGTCTAAATATGAGGGTCCTGCAGTGGACCCTCCAGGTGCAATGGTCCCTGTCTCGCAACCCCCTGTCCCATCCCATTCCCCTAAGCAAGGCTTGCAGAGGGTCGCTCGTGTGGTGGCTCCAGTCCCCCAGCCTTAACATGGGACGACCATTCTCGATGCCTCCCCCCGTCGCCACAGTGACCACGGATGCCTCTCGCCTGGGGTGGGGGTGGGGCGCTATTCAGGCAGAACGGTCCAAGGCACGTGGAACAACAGAGACCTCCTTGCATATCAATGTCCTAGAGATGAGGGCGGTGCTTTTGACGTTGCAGGCACTCCACAGTCTTCTTCCCATTGGGACGATCGCGGTACAAACGGACGTCAGTTGTATGGTACATCAACAAACTTGGGAGGAACCAGGTCTTATCCTATTTGTCGCGAGGCCATGAGAGTGTGGGAATGGGCGATATCCACCAACTGCTTTCTCATTGCAACGCACATTCCGGGACGGTCCAACATCCTAGCAGACAAGCTCAGTCGTTCAATTCTGACCCCATACGAATGGTCTCTCAATCCTCTAGTAGCTAAACAAATATTTGCCCAATGGGGGGCAACCCTGTTGCGATCTTTTTGCCTCTCCTTCAAATACCAAATGCAACAGTTACTTCACTCTAATCCCCCTCAGGGGGAGTCCCCGAGAGACTCTCTAGTACATGCTTGGCCTCCCGGTCTCCTTTACGCTTACCCTCCATTGCCCATGATGCTGAAGCTCTTACAGAAAGCCAGTCAGTTGGGGAGCAAAATGATCATCATTGCCCCATTCTGGCCTCGTCAAACGTGGTTCCCATACCTGTGGTCTCATCTGATTCATCCACCCTGGATTCTGGATCCCCTCCCGGATCTCATTACTCACCCTCTGGGTCTTTCGACCCCCAACCTGGCCATCCTCAAGCTGACGGCTTAGTTGCTCCAGTTCCACTCGTGATAAGGACTCCCGGAATTTTCTTCACCAGTCAAAGCCATCCTAGTAGCAGCACACAAACCGTCCACCAGAAGGGTCTATCGGAGTAAGTGGAAACGTTTCTCCATCTGGGCGGAGCACCATCACTTAGACCCTTTCACGGCGCCTCTTACGTCGGTTTTGGATTTTCTAACTACGCTCTTTCATCAGGGTGCTAGCTGCTCTACAGTCAAGGTACAATTAGCAGCGATTTCGCATTATCGTGTAGGGCATGAATCGGGCCATCTAATTACCTCCAAGCTCTGTAAAGCTTTCCTCAAGGGTACCTTCCTTCTCAGACCTCCGGTCAGGGAGGTAGTACCCCCATGGTATTTATCTTTGGTTCTACAGGCCTTGACAAGCCCCCCTTTCAAGCCGGCGGCTGCGGTTGATCTTAAATACCTCTCTTGGAAGACTGCCTTTCTGGTGGCCATTACTTCAGCTAAAAGGGTCTCTGAGCTTCAGGCTCTCTGTGTTAAACCGCCATATTTGGCCTTCCATCAGGATAGAGTTTACCTCAGGATCAATCCGTCCTTTCTGCCTAAGGTATCTTCGGAAGCTAATATTAATCAATCTATTAATCTTCCCTTGTTCTTTCCCAATTATCAGAACAAAGGAGAGTACAAACTGCATTCTTTGGATGTGCACAGACAATTACGCTTTTATATTCCTCGAACTGCTGGTCATAGGCAATCTGACCAGTTGTTTGTCTCCTTTGCCAAAACCAGTTTTGGCAAGTCAGTTTCTAAAGTTACCCTGTCACGGTGGATAACTAGTTGTATCCTCTTGGCTTATCAGAGTTCGGGAAGGCCTGCACCTCAGGGAGTCCGCGCTCATTCTACTAGGGCCATCGCTACTTCGGCGGCTTTTAGATCTAGTGTCCCCTTGCATGATATTTGTTCAGCAGCCACTTGGGCTTCATCTCATACCTTTATCAGCCATTACAAACTGGATGTTGTTTCCAGAGGTAGGGCGGCCTTTGGCTGTGTAGTGTTCCGGAATATTCTTCCATAGCGGCCACCCAGGATTCAGGTAGCTGGGGACTCTGTCCCAAAGGTTGCTGACAAATGAAGTGCCTACTTCAGATTTAGAAGTTATGTACTCACCATAACGTTCCATCTGAGTAGGTATCTTCATTTGTCTGCAACCATCCCCCCCTCCTTCCCCCTGACCTATGTGATTCTGTTTAGGATCTGTCTTAGATGAGCCATTTCTGGGGCACACTAACAGTTGTTATATCGGGCAAACTTGATCTGAGGTCAGTCAGGGTTGGCAGGGGATTATGGGTAAAGGGAGGAGCTAGGAGCTCGGATCTATGCTGTGGTAGAAGTTGCCGGCTCGGATCCGAGATCGGATCCGTATCCCAAAGGTTGCAGACAAATGAAGATACCTACTCAGATGGAACGTTATGGTGAGTACATAACTTCTAATTCAGCAACATCCTTAATGTATGTGAAGTACAAAACTATTTGTGCATATACTTCGATCCAAATGTTCAATATCTTAGTTTGTAGCTAATGCAAGTAACAAAACAGCCCTGATATGTATTGGTCTGCCAGCTTCCAATAAGTACTGCAGTCCTGCCTAATTCTTTCGTTGTCTTGGGTACCCTTTCCTATTCTTTTTATCATTGGGGCAATTGCCTCTTGCGATAAAGTTGTGATAGTTTGTGGGTGTTCACAATAAGTCTAGCAAGTTACTACTCTGTTTTGGCTCCTGCCACCTGACCATTGGCTGGCCCCAGGTTGCCTTTTTGTCCTTTGGGTCTGCCAGATTCACCTTTACTTCCATTTGGCTAATCCTTACTCATGTATGGGGCCTGTAAGGACATTTGGGAACCTGGGGCACGAGAGTGTTTTACTGTATAATTCCCTGCCTTTTTGTGCTCTCATCCTGTATCTTGGGGATGAACAGTGGGCTCTGAGGTTTATCAGCTACAATCTGCTGTGTACCTCAGCTGTTGTTCATGAGTCATCAGCCTACACCAGTTATCTGTAGTGGTTTTCTGAAAATGCACCCCACCATGGGCATGCGAATCCTCCCTACGTGTGCTGTCTAATGCCTGAGCCAATAATTAAATCCTGGCCACATTGGATGTAGTCGGGACTTTATCCCGCTACTACTGGTGCAGGTGTGTAAACATGTCTGCTTCTGTACTACGAAAACATGTTTTTTCAAAGAGTAGAATTACGAACCCATTTCAGCGAAAGTGCACTTACCCAAAAATGCACTTTCAGAAACACCAGTTCACCGAACTGGAAATAAACAAAAAAAAAAAAGCACTTCAAACATGCTTTTGCATGGGGGAGGCCAAGCCCCTCTGTGCCCCACCATGCTGGGGGGGGCTGCACCCTCATACCTCCGCTACTTACATAGACTAACTCCGAGATGAGGCTACAGGTATATTTCCTTACCTCCACTGTACCCCATCCAAAAATGTGTTTGTAGTGGGGTTTTTTTTATTTCCAGTTCAATGAACCGGTGTTTGCAAAAGTGCACTTTTGGTTAAGTGCTCTTTAACTAAAATGGGTTCATACTTCTGCTCTTCGAAAAAACATGTTTTCATAGAACAATAGTAGACCCATGTAGACAATAGTATTTGCTCCTGGCATGTCTTCATATTTCACCTGTAAGCAAATTTTGGTAAACCAATCTTCTGTTTCACCTGCTGAAATGCCCTGCATACTAGCAAACCTCAGTTGTTCCTAAGAAATTTGTTTCTCTGGTCTTATTCCTTTCAGTGCATCTTTGCTACCAATTTGCCGTCAGCAGTGTGAGCAAGTTACTTACCTCCTCCTTTTAAGCAAGTTATGTAACATTACCATAGCTTGTTTCATATCATTAGATGTTCTTCATATTTCACTGTTGCAGTCATTACATTTGGGTTATCTGCTTGCAGGTAGCCCTCAGTCAGCCTGATTAAAAAATCTTGAGTCCTGCGTCGGTTGCTGTCCTTCCTTCCATGATGTCAGGTTGTCAGGGGTATAAAACATGCAGCCGATGCCATTACATCAGTCTTTCTTGCCGTGCGGTGCCTGAAGCAGAAGCAGTTCGCAAGTGCCAGTTGGCAGACTCCTGAAATTTTCGTTTTCGAGTTTCAGAACCGAAGTCTTCCAATTAAAGCTAAGTACCCCGTTGGGGAAACTTTTTCTTGCTCCTTATCGATGTCAGTAAAAGTTAGTAATTACATTACTTGTGGAAAGCAAATACCTCATAAAGATTTTCATTCGTGCTGTATTCCTTGCCTAGGCCCTGACCACGATGTACCTTGCTGTCTTTTTTGTACTTTATTTAATCAGCGCACTATCCGTCGCCGGTACATTTTCGCCTCTAAATATTTCGGTTCTCTGTTTAATTATCCAGAAATGTCGTCGGTTAGCCATCCGACTACCGGGATTCCGGTAAAGATAAAGACAGAGACAGGCCGCCGAGGTCCAAAACTGCCGACAACGCTTCCAAACCAGTCGCCAGTTTGCTGGTACTCAGTGAGAAGCTTTCGCAGCCCCTGATACCCGCCACTTCTGATTCGCAGGCCTCTACTGAGACCCACTCTGAGTCCGGTATGCTGCGAGATGCTTCAGCTATGGAACCCGCGACTGTTTCTACCTTGAATGGGTCCGGAGCCACTGTGCAGGCACCATCTTCTGAGGATGTATTTAGGCCTATGGACTTGCATGTTAAACGACGCCGCCTTCTTCACTTAGGCCTAAATCTTGAACCATGCCTGAAAAACCGACGGCCAGGCCACATGTTCAGGCCTCTATGCCAAAAAAAAAAAACAAATGATAAGAATGGATGAAGATCTAATGACTCTAATCAGGGGTAGCCAACCCTCCCTTTGTAAGAGGCCTAGAACTGAAGTTGTTTATGAATCTTCTGACCAGGATTGTGTTTCTTCTGATGGTCTGGATTAGCCCTTATCTACTTATGAGGATTCTGATGCAAAGGACTCTATACCCTCTGCTTCTCCTCCGGAAGATTTTTCTTTTGGTGAAACCTAACATACTCTAGGGGAGCATTTCCACTGGGAAAGCCAGGATTTTTCTGATTCAAAAAAGAGGCTCAGGGATTTCTTACTCCTGCCTCAGCATATGCCTTTAGTTATTCCTCCTGTGCTACACATTGTTGATGCTTTTTCGGAATCTAGTTTGGCCCCTGATTCCTTGCCTCCTGCCCCTAGAAAACCTGACAGATACTACAGGGTCCCTGAGTCACACAAGCTCCTTTGTAAAAATTCTATTGCGGATCCAGAGACTATTTCACAGGGGCCCAAGGGCATTAAGGCTTCTATTGCTAAATCTTTTACCCCTTCTGATAGAGACACTGGACAAGATGGGGGCACTGGACAAGATGGGGTAAGAAGGTTTACACTTCTACAACCTTGGCCATTAGGGCTTTAAACTGCCAGTTTCATATGTTAAAGTATCAGCAACATGTTATTGGATTGCTTAAACAGAAAATGATGTTGATTCCTGATTGTGTGGAAAATAAAGAATTACAGGATTTAATGCATTCTGCTTAACTGGTTGGAAAACATACTTTGCAATGTGGTTTTAATTCATTAGAGGCTTCTTTTACTGGGTCTGTGCTCAGAAGGCATGCTTGGCTTAAGGAGCAATCTTTACCTGATCTTGTTAAAGCTAAATTGTTGGATGCTCCCTTAAATCAGGACCACCTGTTTGGCAACAAGGCTGAGGAAGTTCTTAAAAAGATGGAAGATAAAGCTAAGTCTATGCAAACTGTTAAATATTTCTTACAAGTTCAGCCTCGTAGATTTAGTAGGCACTGACCCTCTAAAAATTGGTCCTTTCCAGCCCCTTCCAGGTATTCTCAAACCAAACCCAGACACAGCAGAAACCCCAAGTTTCATTCCCAGGGGAGACACAGGACTAAGCAGTGGGGGGGGCCTCCACTTCCAAATCTGGGAGTAGTAAGACTACCCCCTATGGTAAACTGTCTCAATGACTTCATTTTAAAATTTCCAAGCACTTATCAACTGACTGCCCCTTTGGGGGGAAGATTGCTCTACATGCAAAGAACTGGGAACTCATTACCCAGGACAAATGTGTTTTAAATAGTGTCCCAGGGATACAGATTTCACTTCCGCACATTGCCAACATCAAACGGATGGGCCGGACCCACCCCCAAATCAGTGGGCAGAGGCCCAAAAACAAGTACTTTTTCTTAAGCATGGGGGTATTCCAGTGGTACCAGAAGAGGAAAAGGGACAAGGTTTCCTGGTACCCAGAAAAGACAATTCATGGAGTCCTATCCTGGACCTGTCTACTCTAAACACGTTTCTGGAGAATCCAAAAGTCAAGATGCTGACTCTTCACCAGTTGCTTCCTATGCTAGGCAAAGACGCCTGGTTGACAACACTAGATTTAAAAGAAGCATATCTGCACATCCCAATCAGGGAATCTTGCAGACGATACCTACGCTTCAAAGCAGGCTACAATCGCTACCAGTTCTCTGCACTGCCCTTTGGCTTATCTACTGCGCTTAGGGTATTCATAAAGCCCCAGTCGTTGCATTTTGCAGGCAACGAAATATTCAAATATTACTCATACCTGGATGATTGTCTAATTCAGGCAGAAAGCTAGTACATACTTTTGAATCATCTGGCCTTTGTACAAAGGGTTCTAACTTGTCTGGGATACACTATAAATGAAAAGAAATCTCACCTGGTACCCTGTCAAATTATATTCCTGGGAGCAAGCTTGAATGCAACTTCCCAGATGGCTTACCTCACGCCAGACAAACAAATTAATTTGATAACCTACTTCAAACAAGTGGCCACCGAAACCCTGCTATCTGCAAGACAAATACTGCAAGCCTTGGGGTTCATGGCCTCCTGCATTCTTCTAATTCCATATGCAAGACTGCATATGAGGAAACTACAGTGGTATCTAAAAAGCCTATGGTGTCAACATTCCCAGGATCTAGAAGCAATAATTCCTATCATACCTTGCCTACAGCTAGAGTTCCTTTGATGGGCAGAGTCCTGCCACCAAAACAAGGGACTACCTTTCACACCACCCCCCTGCCGCCCAGACCCTAACAGACGCATCAGACTATGCATGGGGGGCTCACCTGGCAGGGAAGTGCATTCAGGGCAAATGGAACCCAAGTCAAATGCACCTGCATTGCAATCAAAAAGAAATGTTAGCTGTACAGAATGCTCTGACAGCCTTCAAGGACCACATTCTTCCAGGACAACTAATGAAGACGGACAAACCACTGTTATGTGGTACATAAAAAAGCAGGGTGGTACACATTCTTACCCCCTCTGCAGGACTAGCCATGGCATTGTGGAACACAGCCTTGAGCTCCCAAGTGGACCTACAAGCTCAATTCCTGCCAGGAAAATTAAATACACTGGCAGACGGACTAAGCAGAAATCTCATGGACCCACATGAGTGGAAACTGGAACCAAGGATTTTCAACATGTTGACAAGTAAATGGGGGAGGCCAGATACAGACCTGTTTGTCTCTCCCCAGAACTACCAATTGGACACATTTTTCACAAGGACTCCCCACACAGAAGCCTTGGAAAGTGGATGCTCTGACTTCACCCCTCTGCCTCTGCTCTCCAAAGTACTACTAAAAATCAAACAGGACAAACCAAGGATGATTTTGATTGCTCTAGACTGACCACGCCAACACTGGTACCCCTCCTGCGCAGTGTGTCACGGTTATCCCCATGGCACCTGCCTCAGACGTCTTCCCTGTTGTCCCAGCAGGAGAATTAGATTCTGCACCCTCCGCTTCTAACACTAAACCTTGCAGCCTGGCTAATTGCCTAATCTCTTCTTTACCATCCCTCAGTAAACCTGTGATGGATATCATTGTAGAGGCAAGGAGGCCTAGTACTAGAAAATCTTATGCTGAAAAATGGATAAGATTCTGTGCCTGGAACCAATCTCAAGGGATGAGCACAGCAGCGCCCAATTTACCTTAGATTTTGAAATAATTAACTGAGATGCTTCACGAGGGCCTGTCTTTTTCCTCCATTAAAATCCATGCCTCAGCCATTTCAGCTCATTATAACACAGAATCTCCCCTCTTCTCTCATCCACTGCTCAAGCAGATGTTCATCGTGCATACAGCTGCAGTCATAACAGATGGGTTCTCCTGCCATCAGGCGGGTCCTCGGTTGGCCGAATTCCAAACTCTAGGTCCGGCGTCTGTTGTCGTCGCTTCTTCCCTGAAGTCAGTGCGACGGGTATAAAAGAACCAGCCGATGCCATTTTCTTCAGTCTTTCTTGCCGCGCGGTACCCGAAGCAGAAGCAGTTTGCAAGTGCCGGTCGGCCAGCTCCTGAGATTACGAAAAATTTGGAAATCGAAGTCTTCTTAAAAGCTAAGTACCCCATTGGGGAAACTTTTCTTGCCTCAGACCGATGTCAGACAAAGTTAATAATTGTATTTCTTGTGGGAAGCAAATACCGCATAAGGATTTCCATTCCCTCTGTATACCTTGTTTAGGCCCAGACTACGACGTCTCGGTCTGTCACTTATGTGCTACATTCAACAAATGCACTATTAAGCATCGGGCGGAGTTCGCCCAGCATTTTTTTGGGAAAGCATTTAACTATACCATGTCGTCGGATACTCCGACTCCGGTTTTGTCTAAAAAACGCAAAGACAAGGACCGACACTCGAGGTCCGCGGCCTCTACCGACACCACGCCAAAGCCAACTACACGTGGTCCAGTTCTCAGTGAGGCACCTACACAGCCCCTGGTTACTGACGACACATCTTTGGCGGTGTCTCCTGTACCCGAGGTCGCAGGCTCCTCGGCCCACACCCCGACTACGGATACCCAAGCCACTCTTAGCGTTGAAACACAGAATGTGGACAGGTCCACCTCCACTCAAGGTGTCTTCAGACCTTCCTCTTCTTTCTCCATCAAGGCTTTCAACAAGTCTAAAGCAACCATGCACCCTAAGAGACCAGCTACACAGGGCCCATCTCCTGGCCCCATGCCTAAGAAACAGATGCTTAAAATGGCTGAGGATTTAATTACTCTAATCAGAGGTTCTCAGCCACCTCCGGACAAAAGGCCCAGAGTGGAGGAAGATTCCCCCTCCTCTAATCAGGGCTCCATTATTTCAGAACACTCTGATGATCAGGAACAGTCTTACTCCCCTTTTGAAGACTCTGATGCAGAGGAGTCTATTCCTTCTGTATCCCCCCGAGGATTACTCATTTGGGGAAACTTTGCATACCTTAAGGGAACACTTCCACTGGGAAGGCCAGGATTATTCAGATTCCAAGAAAAGGCTCAGGGAATTTCTTTTGTTACCCCAGCACAGGCCTCTGGCCATACCTCCTGTCTTGGACATCCTAGATGATGTTTACTCGGAGGCCTGCCTTAACCCGGACTCTCTACCTCCAGCTCCAGTTAAGCCTGACAGGTACTACAGGGTTCCTGACTCACACCACTTTCTTTACAAAAGCCATGCTGCTGACCTAGAAACCATCTCACGGGGGCCCAAGGGAGTTGAGGCTTCCATTGCCAAAAATCCATTGCCTTCCGAGAGAGATTCCAGATCCTTAGAAAGGTGGGGAAAAAAGGTATATACCTCGGCTACCTTAACCATGAGGGCCTTAAACTGTCAGTTTCATATGCTAAAATACCAACAGTTTCTGTTATCTCAATTGAAAAGTAAAATGTCACAACCTGAACAACCAGACTTGAAGGAGTTGCAGGATTTGATGCATAGTGCAGAACAAGTGAGTAAACATACCTTACAATGTGGTTTTGATTCTCTAGAGGCCTCATGTTGAGCTGCTGTTACAGGCTCAGTCATACGTAGGCATGCCTGGCTCAAGGAACAAGCCTTGCCTAATCATGTCAAAGCTAAATTACTAGAAGCCCCTCTTCAAAAGGATGTACTATTTGGGGCAAATGCTGAGGAAGTATTACGGAAAATGGAGGAAAAAGCTAAATCAATGCAAACTGCGAAAGTATTTCTGCAGGTTCAACCCCCACGTTTTAGTAGACATTGGCCTTCCAAAAACTGGTCCTTTCCTGCCACAGACAGACCCCAAAGAGGCAGATACAGGCGCCCGAGTGGCAGAGGACAATCACAAGGATCGTACAGAGGCAGACATTGGCAAGCTTCCTACACAAAGAGGTGGTGAGGACAACTCACAATCTTTCAGAAAGCAAACCCAATGACTTTCCCCTTTGCAGGCCAATCAGGTCTCAAATGGCAGCCCCCTTAGGAGGAAAGCTGGTACTATTCTCAAAAAATTGGCATGTTGTCACAAAGGACAAATGGATCCTGGACATTATAAACAGAGGCTACAAATTCCATTTTCATACCCTTCCAAAAATGAGAGGCATGCCAAAACTGCCACACAATCAAAGGGCAGAGGCACAAAAGCAAATTTCAGATCTTATAAACATGAAAGCTATTCAAGAGGTACCTACACACGAACAAGGTCAAGGTTTTTATTCCAGGCTATTTCTGGTGCCAAGGAAGGGAAAAGATTGGAGACCTATTTTGGATCTTTTCATCCTAAACACATTCCTACTCGTACCAAAATTCAAGATGCTCACTCTACAGCAACTTCTTCCCATGCTGGGCAAGGAGTCTTGGCTGGTAACATTGGACATCAAGGAGGCATACCTGCATGTCCCAATCAGACAAAATTGCAGAAGATACCTCAGATTTCTTGCAGGTTCAACCCATTATCAATTCTCTGCATTGCCCTTTGGCTTATCTACTGCGCCCAGAGTATTCATGAAATGCCTGGCATCAGTAATTGCCTACTGCAGACTTCAAGGGATACAAATATACCCTTATTTGGACGACTGCCTGATCCAAGCGGACAGCAAGCACATTCTTCTGAAACATCTGGCTTATGTAATAATGTTATTAAACTCTCTGGGATACACAGTTAACAAAGAGAAATCAAGGCTAATACCCTCTCGGAATATAACTTTCCTGGGTGCCAATTTGGACACAAACACCCAGATGGCCTACCTCACGCCAGAGAAGCAGGGGCAACTAATTCAATATTTCAGAACACTGGCAAATTGCACCAGGCTGACTGCAAGGAAAATCCTGCAGGCTCTGGGATTCATGGCATCTTGCATCTTACTAATCCCATGTGCAAAGCTGCATATGAGAAAACTACAATGGTACCTAAAAAAACATATGGTCTCAACATAGCCACAGTTTGGAAGCAATAATACCACTAATTCCATGTCTGCAAAAGGAATTTCTGTGGTGGGCTCAAGCATGTCAAACACAGGTCTTCCATTCAGCAAGCCTCAAGCAAATCAAGTCATCACAACAGATGCCTCAGACTACGCCTGGGGGGCACACATGACAGACCGGTGCATTCAGGGCAAATGGTCCCAAAAAGAAAAGCACCTTCACATCAATCAAAAAGAAATACTAGCAGTAATAAATGCTATTATAGCTTTCAAGGACCTTCTACAACCAGGTCAACTATTGATAAGAACGGACAACACCACAGTTATGTGGTACATAAACAAGCAGGGAGGAACACATTCTTATCCCCTATGCAGACTGGCCATGTCACTTTGGAACATGGCCATGGACTTACAAATGGAACTACAAGCACAGTACTTGCCAGGCAAGGAAGACACGCTGGCAGACAACCTAAGCAGGAATATGACAGATCCACACGAATGGAAGTTGCATACAAAAGTTTTTACAGAAATAATCCAAGAATGGGGAAGGCCAGACATAGATCTCTTTGCCTCCCACAAAAATCATCAATTGGCAAAATTCTGCTCGAGGATCTTCCATCCAAAGGCCTGAAGAGTGGACGCTCTCTCTTTCAGTTGGACATCAATGACAGTTTATGCCTTCCCGCCTCTTCCTCTGCTGCCCAAAGTCCTATTGAAGACCAGAGCAGACAGACCAAAGATGATCCTCATTGCTCCGGACTGGCCAAGGCAACACTGGTACCCACTCCTGAGGAGCCTGACGCATTCCCCTCCATGGACCCTACCTCTAATGCCTCTTCTGACTCCGCACAGCTTCAAAACTCTTCACAGTCCGCTAAAAACAGTCAATCTAGCCGCATGGAAGATTCCTTAGCATCACAGCAAGCCCCACTCTCCAAGGAGGTGCAGGATGTCATTTTGGAGGCCAGAAGGCCATCAACTAGAAAAGCTTACTCGGCAAAATGGAAACGTTTTTGTGTCTGGAATGAGAAAAAGGGCCAGAACCCTGGAAAACTGAATTAACCTCAAATACTACAATATTTGGCTGAACTGCTAAGCAGTGGACTTTGATTTTCCTCCATCAAAATCCATGCCTCAGCCATTTCTGCAGACTACAACATTGATCCTCCTTTATTCTCTCACCCTCTTTTAAGACAGTTCCTCAGAGGGGCTAAGAATTTAAGACCTCCAAGGAAACAACCAATACCTGCTTGGGATCTTAATTTCATTCTGGAAAAACTGACTTTGCCTCCTTTTGAGCCAGCTGCCTCGTCAGATTTGCAGTATTTGTCCTGGAAAACAGCTTTCCTTCTGGCTATCACTTCAGCTCATAGAGTTTCAGAGCTACAGGCTCTCATGGCTGTCCAGCCTTTTATCATCTTCCATCAGGACAGAGTTTCCTTACGAACCAACCCGTCCTTTATGCCTAAAGTTGTATCCAGGGTAGCTTTAAATCAGGCCATACATTTACCTACTTTTCATCCCAATCCTCAAAACACAGGGGAGATATTACTACATTCCTTGGACATCCACAGGTAACTGCGTTATTATTTGGACAGAACAAAACCTTTCAGAAAATCAGAACAGCTCTTTGTGGCCTATGCGGTAGGAGCTCAAGGAAAGCCAATTTCCAAACAGACAATCTCAAAATGGATAGCCCACTGCATACGTTTTTGCTATTCCTTTCATGGCAAAACTGTACCTACAGGCATTAGAACTCATTCCACCAGGGCCACAGCCACCTCTGCAGCTTTCCTCAGAGGAGTTCCTACCAAGGATATTTTGGAAGCAGCCACTTGGAGTTCTGTGCATACCTTCTCCAAACACTACAACCTACCATTGTACTCCAAATCTAGAGCAGGCTTTGCCACTGCAGTCTTGCAGGGCATTTTGGCTCCTCCTAGTTCCACCTAGTGCCTACCACCCCTTTCTTAGCTTTGGGATTCTACCCATCTGTTATGACTGCAGCTGTATGCACGATGAACATAGTACAGTTTTGTACCTACCATAAATGTAGATGTTCGAGTGCTAATACAGCTGCAGTCCAGGTTTCCCTCCCTCCTTCACCTCTAGGGGTATTCTTTTATGGTGTATTTGCTTGCAACTACTGTTTTTTGATTATATTGCATTGCATTACTACATAATTTTATGTATTGCCTTCCTTCTGGGGGCACCTGACATCTGGGGCAAGAAAAACTGAAGAAAATGGCGTCGGCTGGTTCTTTTATACCCCTGTCGCACTGACATCAGGGAAGAAGCGGCGACAACCGACGCCGGACCTAGACTTTGGAATTTGGCCGACTGAGGACCCGCCTGACGGCAGGAGAACCCATCTGTTATGACTGCAGCTGTATTAGCACTCTAACATCTACATTTATGGTAGGTACAAAACTGTACTTTCCTCAGAGGGCCCAGAAATTTGAGACCACCCAAGAGAGCTCTAATCCCAGCCTGGGACCTTAACTTTGTTTTGGAGAAGCTCACTCTATCTCCTTTCGAGCCAGCTGCTACTGCTGACTTAAATTTTTTTTTTTTTTGTAAAACAGCTTTCCTTTTAGCAATCATTTCAGCTAGAAGGCTATCTGAATTACAGGCCCTTATGGCAGTGGAGCCTTTCATCATCTTTCATGGGGACAGGGTGTCCCTCGGAACCAATCCATCCTTCATGCTTAAGGTGGTATCTAGTGTGGCTCTTAATCAGTCCATTCATTTGCCAACCTATTTTCCCAATCCACAGAACAAAGGGGAACGGATACTGCACTCCTTAGATGTGCACAGACAACTTAGATTGTACTTGGACAAGACTAAACCTCAAAGGAAATCTGAACAACTGCTGGTGGCATTTGCTGCAGGGGCAGAGGGGAAGGCTATTTCAAAGCAAACCATTTCTAAATGGATAGGCCATTGCATTAATTTCAGCTATAAGCACCATGGAAAACCTATCCCCAGGGGGGGTCAGACCTCACTCCACCAGGGCTGCATCTACCTCTACAGCCTTTCTCAGACGCGTTCCCTACCAGGGACATCCTGGAAGCTGCTACCTGGAGTTCTGTACATACTTTCACCAAGCATTATCATTTGCCAATTTTCTCTAAATCCAGAGCTGGCTTTGCCACTGCAGACTTGCAGGGCCTTGTAGCTGGTCCTAGTGCTATTTAAATTCCTCCTCTCAACCATAGCTTTGGGAATCTACTCAAATGTAATGACTGCAATAGTGAAACATGAACATAGTACAGTTGTGTACACTTACCATAAATGTAGATGTTCAAGTGTATTCACTGTTGCAGTCCTGGTTACCCTCCCTCCAGCCCCCTAACTTCTTTTGGTTATACCTCTACTTTCCTTTACTATGCTTAAAAGCTTTTTGGTGTATTTGCTTTTTTGTTGGAGGTATATCATTATACTTTTATATTTAATTGCTTCCCATTAGGGGGGAACCTGACATCTGGGACAAGAAAAACTGATGTAATGGCGTCGGCTGCATGTTTTATACCCCTGACGACCTGACGTCATGGAAGAAGGGACGGCAACCGACGCAGGACCCAAGACTTTGTTAATCAAGCCGACTGAGGGCTACCTGCAAGCAGATAATCCAAATGTAATGACTGCAACAGTGAATACACTCTAACATCTACATTTATGGTAAGTGTACACAACTGTACTGTTTTTATTCTTCATGTGCAATGTACCCAAAAAAGTACATCAGTCAAACCGGTTCTCATTCGCTGTTCTCATTCATCTTGAGTAGATGTTGGATACTTTTTTCTAATTGTATAGCCTTATAATAAAACTGTGGGTCAGGAACATTTAGAACTCTCTTTCCTCGGGAAGTATCATTTTGTCCTGTTACAATCTAGATGTCCTTCAAGAATGCAACTGCAGTCATAACATGTGGGTTGTCCTGCCTCAGGCAGCCCTCGGTCGGACGGATTCCAAAGTCTGGGTCCGACGTCGGCTGATGTCGCATTTCTCTCCGACGTCAGAGCGGCTGGAGTACATAAGCATCAGCCGACGCCATTTTCTTCAGTCTTTCTTGCCGCGCGGTGCCCGAAGCAGAAGCAGTTCGCAAGTGCCGGTCGGTCAGCTCCTGTATTCTTAGATACCGAAGTCATCAAAAGTCATCAAAAAAGCTAAGTACCCCGTTGGGGACCTTTTCTTGCCTCAGCCGATGTCAGAAATTACTGAAAAAGTTAACAATTGTCTTTCTTGTGGTAAACAAATACCTCATAAGGATTTCCACTCTTACTGTCTTCCTTGCCTTGGCCCAGACCACGACGTCTCGGCCTGTGTAGCCTGTGCTCGCTTCAACAAGCGCACTCTCAGGCGGGCGGAGTTCGCTGAAGATTTTTCGCGATAAATTTGCTTACACCATGCCGCCGGATCTCCGACATCGCAAACTCCCAAGAAGCAAAAGACCGGGACCAACATCCTCGGCCGCGTCTACCACCGACTCCACGCCAAAACCCAGCGCGAGTGCTCCGGTTCCTCTGAGACGGTCTCTCCACCGCTCGAACTGAAGACACCGCATTACCGGACTCCGATTCCGGACATCACTCCGACGCCAGTTATCGATTTTCCTCCGGATACCGAAACCGAGGAAATGCCCGAGACCATTGCTGTAGACAAGGTCACTCCTGCACGTGGAGCTGCCAGGCCTCCTATGGCCATGTCTATCAAGGCCTACACTAGGGCTAAGGCAGCCAGCAAAACAAAGCATCTTACTACTAAAACCTTATCTCAGCCTACTCCAGAGACACAAATTATGTCTATGGCTGCTGACTTAATTTCTATGATTAGAGGTTCACAGGCCCATCCTGAGAGAGGATCCCAGCCTCCTTCTGATAAAAGGCCCCGGATTGAACCCTCTGAACCTATTTCTTCAGATGAAGATTCTGAGGGCTCTGTCCACTCTGATAGCCAGGAAGAGCTCTTCCAGACCTATGAGGACTCTGATGCAGATGATTCCATCCCCTCGGCCTCCCCTCCTGAGGATATTTCTTTTGGGGAAGTTCTGCATACCATGAGGGAACATTTCAAGTGGCAAGGGCAGGAATATTCTGATTCCAGAAAACGCCTTAGGACTTTCCTTAAGAAGCCACAGCACAGGCCCTTAGCTATTCCTCCTGTACTTGATGTTTTGGATGATTTATATTCTGACTCTAGTGCTACCCCTGATTCTCTTCCTCCTGCCCCAGCCAAGCCAGACAGGTATTACAGGGTCCCAGAAACTCATTCCCATTTGTTCAGGGCCCATACTGCTGATTTGGAAACTATTTCACAGGGGCCTAAAGGAGTTTCAGCTTCCACCTCTAAAAATCCATTGCCCTCCAACAGGGAAGCTAGGTCATTAGAGATGGGGCAAAAGGTTTACACATCCACTACCTTATCTATGAGAGCTTTGAATTGCCTTTTCATATGTTACAATATCAGGATTTCCTGTTAGAAGATTTACAAAAAACTTTAGCCACTCCTGATCCTTTAGACAGGAAGGCTTTGCAGGAAGCTGTACATAACACTCAGCAAGTAAGCAATCACTTCCTGCAGTGTGGATATGATGCACTGGAAGCTTCGTGTAGGGCAGCTATGACAGGGGCAGTCATTCGTAGACATGCATGGTTAAAAGATCAACCTCTACCAGATCATGTAAAGGCAAAACTTCTGGATGCACCTTTGGAAAAGAACAAGCTTTTTGGTGCTAATGCTAAGTATGTGTTAAAGACCATCGAAGAAAAAGCAAAATCATTTCAGACGGTGAAAGATTTCCTCCAGGTTCAACCCCCCAGATTCAGTAGGAATTGGCCTTCAAAAAACTGGTCCTTTCCTAATCCAGAAAAGTTTCAAAGGGGTAAAAACAGACGCGGCCGAGGAAGAGGCCAATACAGAGGCCCTTACAGGGGAAGACAGTGGCAGCCAGGAAACCAAAGAAGTGACGCAGGGGTTTCACCTGCCCCACAGCCACAATCTCAATGACTTTCCTCTACTTCCGCCTACCAGGGAACAAATAGAAGCTCCCTTGGGCGGGAAATTATCTCTATTTGCAGAAAATTGGCACAGACTGACAAAGGACAAATGGATTTTGGACATTATAGACCGAGGGTACAGGTTCCATTTTCATACCTTGCCAAGAAAACAAGGCATGCCAAACCTACCACAAAACCAGAGGGCAGAGGCTATCAAGCAAATCACTCTGCTGACTCGGGATGAAAGCAATAGAAAGAGTTCCACAACAAGAACAGGACCAGGGGTTTTACTCAAGACTTCCTTGTTCCAAGAAAAGAATCTCAATGGAGACCAATACTGGAGTTGTCCGCATTAAACACCTTTCTCATAGTACCAAAGTTCAAAATGCTGACTCTACAGCAACTCCTTCCCATGCTGGGCAAGGGGTCTTGGCTGATTACTCTGGACCTCAAGGAGGCATACCTGCATGTCCCTATCAGACACAGCTGCAGAAGATACCTCAGATTTCTTGCAGGGCCAGAGCATTATCAATTCTCAGCATTGCCATTTGGCTTATCTACTGCGCCCAGAGTATTCACAAAATGCCTGGCTTCAGTAATTGCTCATTGCAGGCTCCAGGGGATACAAATTTACCCGTACCTGGACGACTGCCTCATACAAGCGGACGGCAAATTGATGTTGACAAAAAACTTGGACTATGTCATACGATTACTTCAAGCTCTGGGATGCACAGTCAACTTCCAAAAGTCAAGACTGCAGCCATCCCAGCAAATAATCTTCTTAGGAGCCAAACTAGACACAGCCTCTCAAATGGCTTAACTGACAGAAGACAAGCAAGAGAAGTTAACTCATTATTTCAAAGGTTTAGCAAAACTCACCCAGATGACTGCAAGGAGATTCCTACAGGCCCTGGGTTGCATGGCATCCTGCATTCTCCTGGTTCCATGAGCAAGACTGCACATGAGAAAGCTTCAATGGTACCTAAAAAGCATTTGGTCTCAACACAGCAACAACTTGGAGACAATAATTCCGCTCATTCCATGCCTACAAAAGGAATTCCTATGGTGGGCCTCGGTGAGCCAGGCAAACACAGGTATGTCATTCAAAAAGCCACAGATATCACAGACCATGACCACAGACGCCTCAGACCTTGGATGGGGGGCGCACATGGAAGGCAGGTGTATACAAGGACAATGGTCTCCAAAGGAAACACATCTGCATATAAACCAAAAGGAAATGCTGGCAGTAATGCATGCCATCGAGGCCTTTCAGCACCAACTTCAGCAAGGCCATTTACTGATACGGACAGACAACACCACTGTGATGTGGTACATAAACAAGCAAGGGGGCACCCACTCTTACCCCCTTTGCAGACTGACAATGCATCTTTGGGAAAAATCACTGAGCCTAAACATCCAGTTACAATCCCAGTTTGTTCCAGGCAAAGACAATGTGTTGGCGGACAGCCTAAGCAGGAATTTCACAGACCCACACGAGTGGAGGTTACATCCAAAGGTCTTCACACAACTCACTTCGACATGGGGCAGGCCAGAAGTGGACCTATTTGCCTCTCACCTCAACCATCTTCTACCAAAATTCTGCACAAGGACATACCATCCAAAAGCTTGGAAAATAGATGCTCTCTTTCAACTGGAACTTCCTAACAATCTATGCATTCCCACCTCTGCCACTGATGACCTCAGTATTAGTAAAGATCAAAGCAGAGAGACCCAAGGGAATCATAATAGCTCCGGACTGGCCAAGACAACACTGGTACCCACTACTACAGAGCATATGTCACACCAGGAGGTGGGCCCTTCCCCAATGGCCTCTACTTTTGACTCAAGACAATTTCGAAACAGTGCATCCAAACCTTCAGACACTGCAGCTAACAGCCTGGGAGATCCCATAAATAACCTCAACCTATCTCTCTCCAAGGAAGTTCAGCGGATACTAACAGAGGCTCGAAGACCATCCACCAGAAAGGTTTACTTAGCAAAGTGGAAAGATTCAGCAATTGGAATACCAGCAAGGGACATGATGCATCATTGTTGAACATTCCGCTCATCTTGGAATATTTGGCAGATATGCTAAAGAACGGCCTCTCATATTCTTCCATAAAGATACATGCATCAGCTATTTCAGCTAGATACAACACTGATCCTCCTGTTTTTTCACACCCTTTGCTACGGCAATTCCTCAGGGGAGTCAAGAACATTAAGCCACCAAGAAAGGCCCCAGTGCCAGCCTGGGACCTCAATTTTGTCCTAGAAAAACTGACTCTACCTCCTTTTGAGCCAGCAGCTTCAGTTGACTTGCAATTTCTCTCATGGAAGACAGCTTTCCTGTTGGCAATTACCTCCGCAAGAAGGGTTTCGGAATTACAGGCCCTAATGGCAATACCACCGTTCATAATTTTTCACAGAGACAGGGTTTCATTAAGGACCAACCCTACTTTTATGCCAAAGGTGGTATCTAGGGTTTCTTTAAATCAAGCCATTCATCTGCCTGCTTTCTTCCCCAATCCTGAGAATAAGGGGGAAGGACTGTTGCATACCTTGGACATTCACAGACAACTTCGATACTACCTGGACAGAACCAAGGCCAGTAGGAAGTCTGAACAACTTTTTGTAGCTTACGCCCCTGCAGTCCAAGGAAAAGCAATTTCAAAACAGACTATTTCAAAATGGATTGGACATTGCATCAGATTCTGTTATTCCTTTCATGGAAAGACTGTTCCAGCCAATGTCAGACCACATTCCACCAGAGCTACAGCCACCTCCACAGCATTCTTAAGAGGGGTTCCTACTAAGGACATTCTAGAAGCTGCTACATGGAGCTCCGTGCATACATTCTCCAAACACTACAATCTCCCTCTATACTCCAGATCCAGAGCAGGCTTTGCTTCGGCAGTCCTGCAGGGTTTGATTGCCACACCATCTTTCTCCTAGAGCATACCTCCTCCCCCAGCTAAGCTATGGTATTCTACCCACATGTTATGACTGCAGTTGCATTCTTGAAGGACATAGTACAGTTTTGTACCTACCATAAATGTAGATGTCCGATAGACATGCAACTGCAGTCATTTTCCTCCCTCCTTACCCCTCTATGCCTAGGGTCCACTCCTATCCCTGTTACTCTTAGCTGGGGATATCTGTTATGGTGTATTTGTTTTATTGCTCATTTATTTGTCTGGAATCCTGTTTTTGTCTTCCAGTTTGATTACAGCCTTCCTTGGAGGGCACCTGGCATCTGGGGCAAGAAACACTGAAGAAAATGGCGTCGGCTGATGCTTATGTACTCCAGCCGCTCTGACGTCGGAGAGAAATGCGACATCAGCTGATGTTGGACCCAGACTTTGGAATCCGGCCGACCGAGGGCTGCCTGAGGCAGGACAACCCACATGTTATGACTGCAGTTGCATGTCTATCGGACATCTACATTTATGGTAGGTACAAAACTGTACTTTTTACCACCTTCCCAAGCAAAAGCTGGTATCTTTTTAATCACTTTCACACAGATGACATTACAACTTCTAATTCTTTCGAGGGTGGATACATAGTTATGTGCATAACAACATGATGCTGGTGGTAACTTGCCATTGTACTACAGCAGAGCATAGTGCAATACTGATTCAAATGAAACAAATAATGTTTAGCTTTGTCATGGTCAGTATATCTGAAAAATAAGACCTAGGACATGAAACATTAACTTTCTGCAGATTTCTTCAGGTAGTTTTTACTGCCTTTGAAGTTTTCTGAGTAGTTTTTTTGTTGTGGTGTAAAGAAATGTATTGCCTCTCTTTCCCCTATTGCTGTCCAGGGACCACTCCAGGTGCCCACGGATGCATTGTGCTAAAAATTCTTCCACAACTCTACCACCCAGACATCTATTCCACATTGTTCATTGAGTTCTGCATGGTCTTAAGTCTGCTGTTACTAATATCTACAAGAGCATGCAAGCAAAGATGCTTGGTTTTATGCTTTTATAGGTATTTTAAAATTTGCTTCAACTATTTCTAGCTACCCAGGTTGTTGAGGGAAATTTTACTTTGCTATGTGATAGGATGTCTTTCTTCTAATAAGTTTAAAAGTGTTCACCCTTGTTACATCAAGGGGTGACAGTAGTCATAGTCATAAAGGCTAACATTTTCATCTGCCCTTGCCTTTAATGTGTTTTGACTGTTGAGCAGCACTTTCTCTATTCATTGGACTGTATTTATCTGCAGTAATTTCACTGTATTCATTTTCTCAAAAGATCAACTAAATCTGATTTGGATTTGCCCTTCTTTGACGCTAAGTCATCATGTGCCCTTTTTCTTAATTCTGTCCCTGATGTTCTCGTTAAACTGTTTATTTTCAGATAAATATTTTTTCACTCCATATCCTCTCTATTTTACCGACATACAACTGTAACTGTGCAGTTGGGGTGCATGGAATGATACAGAAATAAGGAGAGTATCAAAAGATTCCAACATGTAAGCATGATATTTTGTCATAATGACTGTCTGTACATTAAAAGGATTGGTGCTGATGAGAAAAACTGGTATCTGTCTTTGGGTCGATGCAAAACCCTCTGTATGTATATTGTTCTCATTGTCCTTTTATACCTTTCCACAGACTTGGCATCTGTATGTAATGGGGTTTTAAATGTGGCTCAACCATTATACACACAATTCCAGATGAAGCCCTTCCATATCACTGTTGCAGTATTCATCTTCTCTGGGATCTCCTGCCAAGGGTAGCCCAACACTCCACCAGTATACCATAGCCTTAATTACCAGGAGTGTCATATGCCAGATGTATGCTTCCTGCGCAGTCATAGGGCATGAAAGATTCCCTATGAATGCTCCCAACCCAGAACACCATTGCTGCCAGTCCAAATGCCATTGTCATACATCTGGCTGAACTCTCTTCACTTTGCTGGTTATACTGAACTTGCATTTTCATGTATGTATATGTGTGTGTATGTATGTATATATATATATAGATATATATATATATATATATATATATATATATATATATATATATATATATATATATATATATATATATATATATAGTGTGGGAGGCAGACTCCCCATGAGGACCGCCAGAATAGGTACCTGTTTTACTTTGAGTGTGGTCATAAGACACACTATGTTCCATATGTTAGGCTTTTGGACCCAAGACTTTATGTAGCCATCTTTCTTCCCTTTCCATTTATCTTGAGACCCAATTGTTGGCCCAAGGTACCTTGAAAGAATCCGGTCACCCCAAGGTACAGCTGCCGCTCAAGAAGGTAGCCAAGAAATCTAGGTCTGAGCCTGCTGCTGTAAACCTCTCTCTTGCAGTACATGAGAACTTGGAGGATAGTCCGATATTGCCCATTGGTTTCTTCTGCTTTGATCTGCTTGTAGGCTGGCACAGAAACTGCTTCTCGCATGTCCTCTGAGGTTTTGCAGATGGCCGTCAGATGTTGATGAGGAACTGTGGCTGATCTCTGAGGGGGCAGAAAGGGATTCCTCAGATCCTTGTTAAGGAAATAGTGCAGGTACCTCGACTGAATCCAGACAGGAGTCTGAACCACCACTTTTGTGAAGGTTGACATCCCAGTGAAGAAAAGACAGACTACTAAACGTGTGGTGTTTGCTGCCATTGCTCCACAGAGGGAATGATGGGGCTTCACCGATTTGTTCATTGCTATGATAGCATTGCCTCCTTAGGGGGTTTGGTTTACTCTTCTTGCTCCTCTATCGCCAAAAGTGCAATGGACCCCAAGTCCTCAGAGAATTTTTACTTTGGTGCCGACTCTCTAACCTACTCCTCTCAATTGTCTTTTCCTTTAGACTAGGGGTCAGCGAAGGAGCCTGCCAGTCCTATTTCTCCTTTAAGAAACTATACATGATGTCCTTCATGGATGCATCTGCAGTCATAACAACTGGGTTGTCCTGTCGTCAGGCAGCCCTTCGGTCGGCCGGATTCCAAAGTCTGGGTCCGGCTTCGGCTGATGTCGCACTCCACCCGACGTCATCTCTGCTGGTCTTCGGGTATAAAGGCATCAGCCGACGCCATTTTCCCCAGTCTTTCTTGCGCGTGGCCGAAGCAGAAGCTGTTCGCAAGTGCCGGTCGGTCAGATCCAGAGATTACTACTACCGAATACTACTTCGAAGACTTCTAAAAAGCTAAGTACCCCGTTGGGTACTCTTTCTTGCCTCAGCCGATGTCAGAAAAAGTCAATAACTGTTTAACTTGTGGGAAACAAATACCTCCTAAAGATTTCCACTCTTACTGTCTGCCTTGCATAGGCCCAGACCACGACGTAGCAGCCTGTTCGGCCTATGCTTCCTTCAATCGACGAACGCTAAGGCGTCGGTCGGAGTTTGCTGAACAGTTTTTCGGCTCAGACTTTGCGTACATTATGCCGTCGGATCCTCCGACTACCCAAATTGTCAAAAAACGCAAGGAAAAAGACCGACACTCGCGGCCCGCGGTTTCGGCCGAAACCACGGTCAAGCAAGCCGCGAGTGTCTCGGTTTCGGCCGAAACCGAGAAAACTGGTCAATCTTCAGCCGAATCCATGACTACTACTGAGGCTCCCGCTACTTTACCTGAATCGGCCTCAGAAATTTTGCCTACAACTGTGGCTTCTAGTGAGTTATCTGACACCATCCCTTTGGATGTCTCTACCCCAGCACGTGGTGCTGCAAGACCCCCTGCAGCCATGTCTATCAAGGCCTTTGCCAGGGCTAAAGCAGCCAAATCTGCTAAGTCAGTACCTGTTAAACCTCCCTCACACAGGCCCGCTTCCAGTTCACAAATGCTAACTCTGGCAGAAGATTTAATATCTTTAATTAGGGGAACCCAATCACACCCAGACAGGGCCTCTCAGCCACCAGAAAAGAGACCTAGGACAGAGCCCCCCGAGCCAGTGTCCTCTGATGATTCTGCGGATGACTCCGACATTGCAGAACAGCCGGAGGATCCTTTTTCTACTTATGAAGACTCTGATGCTGAAGAATCCATTCCAGCTGCCTCTCCACCAGAGGAATTTTCCTTTGGGGAAACCTTACATGCCATGAGAGAGCAATTCCAATGGCAGGGACAAGATTTCTCAGATTCAAGAAAAAGGCTTAGGACTTTTCTGCACTTACCACAACATAGGCCCTTAGCTATTCCTCCTGTTTTGCCTGTTGTGGATGATGCATTTAATGATGTCTGCACTGCTCCTGATTCTTTACCTCCAGCCCCTGTCAAACCTGATAGATTTTACAGGGTGCCAGACACTCATCACCACCTATACAAGGCCCCACTGGCGGACCCCGAAACTATTTCCCAGGGGCCTAAGGCAGTAGCCTCGACCACAACAAAAAACCCTATACCTTCAGAAAGGGAATCCAGGTCTTTAGACAGATGGGGCAAAAAAGTTTACACTTCTGCTACTCTCTCAGCTAGAGCTTTAAACTGTCAGTTTCACATGATACAATACCAAGAGTTTATGCTTGCTCAGTTAACTAAAAAGCTATCCTCTGATGACTCTATAGATAAGAAATA
Source organism: Protopterus annectens (assembly GCF_019279795.1). Taxonomy (NCBI): domain Eukaryota; kingdom Metazoa; phylum Chordata; order Ceratodontiformes; family Protopteridae; genus Protopterus; species Protopterus annectens. Next base: position 754,379,349 of record NC_056728.1, on the reverse strand, counting down.
TGCATTAGAAATGGTAAATAACATACAACAGGTTAGTAACCATTCCTTAAAATGTGGCTATGATGCACTGGAGGCTTCATTTAGATCAGCCATGACTGGCACAGTAATAAGAAGACATGCATGGTTGAAAGAGCAGGTCTTACCGGATCATGTTAAAGCTAAGCTATTAGATGCTCCTATGAATAAGGCCAGTTTATTTGGTACACCTGCCCAGCAGGTAATGAAGAAAATGGAAGAAAAGGCAAAATCTGTACAAACAGTTAAAGATTTCTTACAGGTTCAGCCCCCAAGGTTTAGCAGGAACTGGCCTGCCAAAAATTGGTCCTTTCCTGACTCCACAAGATCCCAAAGGGGCAGGAATAGACGTTCCAGAGGCAGAAATCAATCCAGAGGAGGTGCCTACAGAGGACGACAGTGGCAAGGTAATAACAGAGGCACAGACACAACCACTACCACTGCAACAGGACAATCACAGTGACTTGACTCTAACTCCGCCTACCAGGGAGCAAATAGCAGCACCATTAGGCGGAAAGTTAGCCTTATTTTCGAAAAATTGGCACAATATCACAAAAGACAATTGGATTTTGCAAACCATAGACCAAGGATACCGGTTCCACTTCCACACTTTACCAGTCAAAAGAGGAATGCCAAACCTGCCTCCAAATCAAAAAACAGAAGCGCTACAGCATGCAATTAACAAAGATGAGAGCTGTGGAAAGAGTTACCAATAACAGAACAGGGCAAAGGATTCTACTCCAGACTATTCCTAGTTCCAAGAAAAGAAAAAAGTTGGAGACCTATTCTCGACCTGTCCATCTTAAACACATACATCATTGTTCCAAAATTCAAAATGCTGACCCTACAGCAACTTCTTCCCATGCTGGGCAAGGAGTGTTGGCTGGTAACTCTAGATCTCAAGGAGGCATACCTGCACGTCCCCATTCGACCAAATTGCAGAAGATACCTCAGATTTCTTGCAGGATCAGAGCATTATCAATTCTCAGCATTGCCCTTTGGCTTATCTACTGCGCCCAGAGTATTCACAAAATGCCTGGCATCAGTAATCACCCACTGCAGACTACAGGGAATCCAAATTTATCCATACCTGGACGACTGCCTGCTACAAGCGGACAACAAAAGCAAGCTGACAACAGATTTACAAAGGGTCATTTACTTGCTACAAGCCCTGGGATACACAGTCAATTTACAAAAGTCAAGGCTGATACCATCCCAAACAAGGACATTCTTGGCTAGAATTGGACACAGTAAAACAAATGGCATTCCTAACTGCAGAGAAAACAAAAAGAACTCCCTCTTTACTTCTTGGCATTAACAAAACAGAACAAGCTAACAGCAAGAAAAGTTCTGCAGGCTTTGGGCTTCATGGCATCATGCATAATCTTGGTCCCACATGCCAGACTGCATATGAGAAAACTACAGTGGTACCTAAAGAATTTATGGTCCCAACACAGGCACAGCCTAGAAGCAGAAATACCACTAATCCCATGCCTAAAACAGGAGTTCCTATGGTGGGCTCAAGCATGCCAGTCAAACCCAGGCCTACCCTTCCACAACTTTCGAGCAAGCCAAACCATCACAACAGACGCCTCAGACCTAGGATGGGGGGCACACATGCTGGACAAATGCGTACAAGGATTGTGGACTCAGGACCAGCTACACCTGCACATCAACCAAAAAGAAATGCTGGCAGTAAAACTGGCAATCCAAAAATTCAGACCATTTCTCAAAGAAGGCCATTTGATGATAAGGACAGACAACACCACAGTCATGTGGTACATCAACAAACAGGGAGGCACTCATTCATACCCCCCTATGCAGAATGACTTTGGACCTTTGGAACCTGGCACTCGGCTACAACATCCAGTTACAGGCAATATTTGTACCGGGAAAGGAGAACACTCTAGCAGACATGTTAAGCAGAACCACCTCGGATGCTCACGAATGGATGCTACACCCGGACATCTTCAAGACCATCACAAAGAAATGGGGAATGCCACAGATAGATCTATTCGCTTCCCCTCTCAATCACCAGCTCAAAAAATTCTGCACAAGGACAGTCCACCCACTTGCATGGAAGGTGGATTCGCTCTCCTTCAGCTGGAAAGGTCTGACAGCATATGCATTTCCACCTCTTCCCTTGATACACAGGGTATTACTAAAAATCAAGGAGGAACGTCCAAGGATAATCCTGATAGCTCCGAACTGGCCAAGACCACACTGGTAACCATTGCTGAGGAGCATGTCTCGGGAGAAAATGTGGTCAATACCCCTGATGCCTTTGATGTTAACTCAGAACAACTACAGCATCATGCATCCAAACCTAAAAACTTTGCAACTGACTGCATGGAACATCACATAGCAGCAACTAATCCAGATCTTTCCCAAAGGGTTAAAGACATTATCCTTGAAGCCCGCAGACCTTCAACAAGAAGGAACTATGCAGGAAAATGGAAAAGGTTTGTCATTTGGAGTGCTGAAAGAGGAAAAGATGTGTCGAATATAGATATTGCTAACATTCTGGAGTATTTGGCAGAGCTTCTACATACAGGCCTGTCCTATTCCTCCATCAAGATACATGCATCAGCTATTTCAGCAGAATACAGCTTTGATCCACCTGTCTTTTCACATCCTCTACTCAGGCAGTTCCTCAGAGGGATCAAGAATGTAAAACCTCCTAGGAAACCACCATTGCCAGCATGGGACTTGAACTTTGTGCTAGAAAAGTTGACACTCCCTCCTTTTGAACCAGCAGCAACAGCAGATCTACAGCATCTGTCATGGAAAACTGCTTTCCTACTGGCAATTACCTTAGCAAGGAGGGTTTCTGAACTTCAGGCCCTAATGGCAGTACAACCCTTCCTAATCTTCCACCAAGATAGGGTGTCCATGAGAACTAATCCTACATTTATGCCTAAGGTGGTATCCAGAGTGTCTTTAAACCAGGCAATCCACCTACCAACCTTCTTCCCCAATCCACAAAACAGAGGGGAAAGAATGCTGCATACCTTGGATGTACATAGACAGCTACGCTACTACCTGGACAGAACCAAAAGTAACAGAAAAACTGACCAGCTTTTTGTAGCCTATGCAACAGGAAGGGAAGGAAAAGCAATTTCCAAACAGACAATCTCCAAATGGATAGGAAATTGCATACGATTCTGTTACTCCTTCCATGGAAAACTAATTCCACAGAACATAAGGCCTCATTCTACAAGGGCAACAGCCACTACCACAGCCTTCTTACGAGGAGTGGCAACCAAGGACATTATTGAGGCGGCTACTTGGACCTCCGTGCATACATTTGCCAAGCATTATAATTTACCTCTGTATTCCAGATCCCGAGCAGGGTTTGCCACTGCTGTACTGCAAGGGATCCTAACCACACCATAATTTTTTCTTCCTCCTCCCCTAGTTGACTATGGTATTCTACCCAGTTGTTATGACTGCAGATGCATCCATGAAGGACATAGTACAGTTTTGTACCTACCATAAATGTAGATGTCCGAACTGGATAGCATCTGCAGTCAGGATTACCCTCCCTCCTTCCCCTCTGTGGTACTCCTAGGGTATTTACCCTCCTAATAGCTAGCTGGTGGGGGGAGTCTCTTATGGTGTATTTGTTTGTATATATGTACATACATGCTTATTTTTTGTGTTTGCCTTCTATCTTTTTGGAAACATTGGCATTTATCCAAATTTTAGCCTTTCAAGAGGGCAACTGGCATCTGGGACAAGAAACACTGAGGAAAATGGCGTTGGCTGATGCCTTTATACCCGAAGACCAGCAGAGATGACGTCGGGTGGAGTGCGACATCAGCGGCCCGGACCCAGACTTTGGAATCCGGCCGACCGAAGGGCTGCCTGACGACAGGACAACCCAGTTGTTATGACTGCAGATGCTATCCAGTTCGGACATCTACATTTATGGTAGGTACAAAACTGTACTTTCATCATGTTTCACTGTTGCAGTCATTACACTTGGGTTATCCTGCTGGCAGGCTACCCGCAGTCGGCCTGAATTCCAAAGTCCTGGTCCGGCGTCGGTTGCTTTCGCCTCTTCCCTGACGTCAGTGCGCCAGGGGTATACAAGATGCAGCCGACACCATTTTCTTCAGTCTTTCTTGCCGTGCGGTGCCTGAAGCAAAAGCAGTTCGCAAGTGCCGTTCGGCCGACTCCTGAGATTTTCGAATTCGAATTTCAGATTGAAAGTCTTCATTAAAGCTAAGTACCCCATCGGGGAAACTTTTTTTCTTGCTCCAGACCGATGTCAGAAAAAGTTAACAATTGTATTTCTTGTGGGAAGCAAATACCTCATAAGGATTTTCACTCTTACTGTATTCCTTGCCTAGGCCCTGACCACGATGTTGCTTGTCGGTACGATTTTGCCTTTCATTACTTTGGCCGCAGATTCAATTATACAGTGCCGGCAAAACAGCCGACGACTGGAGTCTATAAAAAACGCAAGGATAAAGACAAGGACAGGCATCCGAGGTCCAAAACCGACTATGAGTCCTCTAAGTTAATCGTCTGTTCCCCGGTTCTCTGAGGTGCTTTCGCAGCCCCTGACACCCACTACCTCAGAGCCACAGACCACTTCTGACTCCCACGTGGAGCGGACTGGGCCTCTGGAAACTCAAGGTATTGGATCCTCGGAAACTATTCCCTCAGAGGGGTCCAGAGCCGCTGTGCAGGCATCGGCTTCTGAGGGTGTTTTCAGACCGACAGTTATATGTAAAGCCATCTTCAGCTTCAAAGACTAAAGCAGTTCTAAAGACAAAGAAACAAGTACAGCATTCTCCAGGACAGACTTACATGCCTAAAAAACAGATGCTCAAAATGGCCGAAGACCTTATTACTTTGATCAGGGGTTCCCATCCCACTCCTGATAAGAGGCCTAGGGAAGTGACAGAATATGAATCTTCAGATCAGGTTTCCATTCCCTGTGATTCCTCCTCTGATCAGGAATACTCTCTTCCTCCCTATGAGGATTCTGATGCTGAAGAATCCATTCCTTCAGCTTTTCCTCCTGAGGATTACTCTTTTGGGGAAACCCTGCATATGAGGGAGCACTTTCATTGGGAGAGCCAGGATTATTCAGAATCTAAGAAAAGACTCAGATTTTCTTTTACTTCCTCAGCACAGGCCCCTTGCTATTCCTCCGGTTCTGGACATTGTAGATGATGTTTTTTCAGAGTCCGGCCTGTCTCTAGACTCTATACCCCCTGCACCTGTTAAGCCAGACAGGTACTACAGGGTTCCAGATTCTCATAAATTTCTATATAAAAACCCTACTGCTGACCCAGAAACTATATCTCAGGGTCCCAAAGGGGTCAAGACTTCCACTGCAAAAAAAACCTGTTCCCTCTGATAGGGATTCTAGAGCACTGGACAGATGGGGGAAAAAAAGTTTACACTTCTGCTACCTTGGCTGTAAGGGCTTTAAATTGTCAGTTACATATGCTTAAATATCAGCAATACTTAATGTCACTGTTAAAACAGAAAATGTTGACAAATACTGAATGTGCTGAAAACAAGGAAATGCAGGATTTATTGCATGCAACTGAACAGGTGGGCAAACGTACTTTGCAATGTGGTTTTGATTCTTTGGAGGCCTTTTCTAGGGCCGCTGTAAAGGGTTCTGTGATTAGGAGGCATGCTTGGTTAAAGGAGCAGAATCTGCCTGATCATGTTAAAGCAAAATTATTAGATGCTCCATTACAGCATGATACTTTGGTGTTAAGGCAGAAGAGGTGTTGTTGAAAATGGAGGATAAAGCGAAATCTATGCAGACAATTAAGGATTTCTTACAGGTACAGCCACCCAGATTTAGCAGGAACTGGCCTTCAAAAAATTGGTCCTTTCCAGTGTCAGGCCACAAAGAGGCAGATACAGGCACCCTAGAGGCAGATCCCAGCCCCAAGGCTCATACAGGCCTAAATAATGGGGTGCTTCTACCTCTAAAAGTGGAGAAGAAAAATCTCAACCTTATAGGAAACAGCCCCAATGACTTTTCTCTACCAGTACCAAGCACTTATCTTTTGGACGCTCCCTTGGGGGAAAACTAGCACTTTTTTCACAAAACTGACACATGATCACCCAGGACAAATGGGTCTTGAATATAGTGTCTCAGGGTTACAAGTTCCACTTTCACACCCTGCCAAAGGCAAAAGGCATGCCAGACCTGCCACACAATCAATGGGCAGAGGCACAAAAGCAAGTTTCATCCCTCATGCACATGAGGGCCATTCAGCGAGTACCACTACAGGAGCAGGGACAAGGATTTTACTCACATCTTTTCTTGATACCCTGAAAGGACAAAGCCTGGAGACCAATACTGGACCTGTCTATTTTAAACACTTTTCTGGACGTTCCAAAATTCAAAATGTTGACTCTGCAGCAGCTTCTGCCCATGCTGGGCAAGAAGGCTTGGCTTGTAATCATGGACTTAAGAGGCATACCTGCACGTCCCAGTCAGACAATCGTGCAGAAGATACCTCAGATTCATAGCTGGCTCAATGCACTACCAATTCTCTGCACTGCCCTTTGGCTTATCTACTGTGCCCAGGGTCTTCACAAAATGCCTTGCACCAGTAATTGCTTTTTGCAGACAGAGAGGAATTCAAATATATCCCTACTTGGACAACTGCCTTATTCAAGCAGAGAACGAGGGCATTCTATTAAAGCATCTGGCGTTTGTAAAAAGACTGCTAATTTGCCTAGGGTACACAGTAAACGAAAAGAAATCAAAACTAGTACCCTCTCAAGAGATAATATTCCTGGGTGCATGCTTAAATACAACTGCCCAGATGGCCTATCTCATCAAGCCAGACAAAGGCAACTGACTTCGTACTTCGAAATGTTGGCAACAAAAACCCAGTTATCTGCAAGAAAAATTCTGCAGGCTTTGGGCTTCATGGCATCCTGCATTCTGTTAATTCCATATGCAAGACTGCATATGAGGAAACTTCAGTGGTTTCTAAAAAGTGTTTGGACTCAACATTGCCACAGCCTGGAAAAACTTATTACACTCATTCCCTGCCTGCAACAGGAGTTCCGATGGTGGGCACAGGCCTGTCACCACAACAAGGGACAGCCTTTCACCTTACCCACTGCCAGGCAAACGATAACAGATGCATCAGATTATGCCTGGGGGGCTCACATGGCAGGAAAATGTATTCAGGGCACATGGCCCTCAAGCCAAAGGCATCTTCATATCAATCTACAAGAAATGCTGGCTGTCCAGAGTGCCCTGATAGCTTTCAAGGATCTACTTCATTCAGGACAACTGCTGATAAAGACAGCCAATACTACAGTCATGTGGTACATAAACATGCAGGGAGGCACGCATTCCTACCCCCTCTGCAGACCAGCCATGATTTTGTTGAACACAGCATTGACCTATCAAGTACACCTGCAAGCACAATTCCTGCCAGGAAAGACAAATACTCTGGCAGACTAAGCAGAAACCTCATAGATCCTCACGAGTGGAAACTGGATCCACAAATCTTCAGCATAATAACAAGGAAATGGGGATGCCTAGACATAGATCTATTTGCCTCCCCTCACAACTGCCAACTACAGAGATTTTGTACAAGGACTTATCACAAGCTAGCATGGAAAGTGGATGCTGTATCATTCAGCTGGAAAAACCTTACAGTATATGCCTTTCCTCCACTGCCTCTCCTCCCCAAGGTACTCCTCAAGGTCAGACGAGAAGCCAAAAATGATCCTTATTGCCCCAGACTGGCCACACCAGCACTGGTACCCAATCCTAAAGAGCTGGTCTCAGGGCTCAGCCTGGACATTACCTCAAATTCCTCATTTACTGACCCAACAAAGCAATCGGATACTGCACAGCCAACTCAGAACCCTTAATCTGGCTGCATGGTGGATAATGTAACCATTCAGGTCACACCTCTCTCCAGAGCAGTTATGGATGTTATCCTGGAGGCCAGGAGGCCCAGCACCAGAAAATCATATGCAGAAAAATAGAGATTCTGTGCTTGGAAGCAGGCACAAGGAATTGACATGCTTGTACCAAATATTCCTCAGATTTTACAATACCTAACTTAGATGTTGGACAAAGGCCTATTAAGATCCATGCCTCTACCATTTCAGCTCATTACAATACAGACCCACCTATTTTTTCACATCCATTACTAAGGCAGTACCTCAGAGCGGCCAAAAACATAAGACCCCAAGAAGAGCACCAATACCTGCATGGGACCTCAACTTTGTCTTGGAAAAGCTCACACTGCCTCCATTTGAGCCAGACAATACAGCCGAGATAAAATTCTTATCATGGGAAACAGCTCTGCTCCTAGCAATAACTTCAGCAAGAAGAGTCTCAGAGTTACAGACATAAATGGCTGTGGAACCTTTTATCATTTTCCATCCGGACAGGGTTTCTCTAAGGACAAACCCAACATTTATGCCTAAGGTAGTGTCCAGTGTGGCTCTCAATCAAACCATTCATTTGCCTACATTTTATCCAAATCCCCAGAATAAAGGGGAGAGACTTCTGCATTCTTTGGACATACTCAGACAGCTATGATTCTACTTGGACAAAACTAAAGCTTTCAGAAAGACTGAGCAACGTTTAGTGGCATATGCTGCACGATCACAAGGAAAGGCCATCTCAAAGCAGACTATTTCAAAATGGATAGGACACTGCATTCATTTCTGCTATTCCTGACATGGAAAATCAGTGCCTAAGGGCATTAGGCCACATTCGACCAGTGCAGCAGCCACCCCAGCAGCCTTCCTCAGAGGAGTACCAACCCAAGGATATTTTGGAGGCTGCTGCTACTACTTCAGTGCACACTTTTGCAAAGCACTACCACTTACCTCTCTACTCTAAATTCAGAGCAGGCTTTGCCACTGCAGTTCTGCAGGGCCTCATAGCCGCTCCTAATACTATTTAGACCCAGCCACCCAACCTCAGCTTTGGGATTAAACCCAAGTGTAATGACTGCAACAGTGAAACACGATGAACATAGTACAGTTGTGTACCTATCATAAATGTAGATGTTAGAGTGTATTCACTGTTGCAGTCCAGGTTATCCACCCACCATCCCCCTTTCTTTGCTGGGACTTATCTGTTCTTCTCTATTCTTCTCTATTCTATACAACCTATGTGGTGTATTTGCTTGTAGATGAAGGTAATGTTTTTATTTTAGTGCATGCTTTTTATAAGCAATGTTTTTAGCCTACCCTTTTGGGGGCACCTGACATCTGGGGCAAGAAAAACTGAAGAAAATGGCGTCGGCTGCATCTTGTATACCACTGTGGTGCACTGATGTCGGGGAAGAGGCGACAGCAACCGACGCCAGACCAGGACTTTGGAGTTCAGGCCAACTGCGGGTAGCCTGCCAGCAGGATAACCAAAGTGTAATGACTGCAACAGTGAATACATTTGTGTACCTAACATAAATGTAGATGTTCAGCTGTACTTTTGGAGAGACGGTCCTACGTAGCATGGAATGTTTTAAGTGGGATTGTTCCCAGGTATCAGACATCTGTAAAAGGAATTAAGAATAATTACAAATGGACTTTCCTAAACCTTCTGCTGCCCGTTTCCCCTTGTGACAAAAGGTGCTACTGCCAGCCCAGCTAGCTGGAATTTTGTAAATCATTATATGTTATTGGTGAACATCGAAGTGATTTATGTAAGGTACTTCTGTTACAAATATATTAGAACTGTATGTCATGTGTATATCAAACTGCTTGCACAGAAGTGTGTATGTTGGAAAGGTATTTGTAAAGTAGTTGCGTTTAAAATGGATCCACAGTGTACCCTACTGGAAGAGAACAGAAATGTCCATGCACTATTTTAACTATTTAAATGTATATATATTTTAACAGTGGAAACTGGGATACAGAAGATCTAACTTCAGTCCAGCAAACTTCATAAAAGTAACTGAAATTAAATTACTTTATGGTTAGGCCGTAAAAGGTGGTATCTTTTACTTTTCAATGCAACAAGATACACAATGTCTGTACTAGGAAACTTTCTGTATTGTCTTTAGGGTGAAGTAATTACTAGTCTTGAAAGTGTGAAGGAATGCAATTGCTTTATGATTTTCAGCATCTGCCAAAGATATGAGCAGAAGCCCTTGTCTGTATATTTTTACATGTTGATGCTAAATACTGCCAGCTTCAGCAAGGGGTTTTCGCCTGGGGACTAGAAGTCAGATGACAAGAAGTGAAGTCATTCTGCAAGCTATCGCAGTAGTAATATTTGAGATAATTATTTTGAGAAGTCACTTAGTGAGACGGAGCATTTTGTCTTGGACCTGACAACTAGAAGATCCATTCACCGCATCTGTCTTGCTCAATTAGTAAGTTATTAGTTTATAGTAACTCTTCTAGATTCAGCTAGGAATGTAGTGAAGATTAGTTTAGATATTTGTCTTTCTTTATTTGAGACTGTCCTGCAGTGTTTTAAATATTTCCTGTGATTTTGAACTCTGTCACTGAGTGTATATATTTAGTAGTGTCTTGTTTTATTATTAAATATATTTAAACCTTTCATTGTGGTTGATCTGAGAGTACTTGCATATTTATCTGGTGACACTGTGTGAGCCACTCCTAATAGCCTTGCTCTTGGAATGTTCCTGTGTGCTTTTTCACCCTTTTCACTAATATTAGGGCACTTCTGAAGATTCAGGAGTCCCCTGAGATAATTGTGAAGAATCCCTTCTGGCCCAGGCAACAATTGTTCTTTTTTTTGGAAATGGCTAGGGGGTATTACTACAAGCTCCTCCCCAGGTTGGATCTACTCACATAAGAAAATATGTTTGATCTTAATTTCTTTTAGACACTTACTTACTAAGAGCATTCACCATTTACTAATGGAGGCAAGAAAATCTGCTACTAGAAAGTCATATATTAACAAGTGAGAAAAAGTTTGTCTGGTTGGTGCCAACATTACCATCACCCATTCAGGGCTTAGGTGGTGGGGTTTTTTACAGCATTTGTGTGGATTCCTATCCTATAGCCTTTCTTATTCCTCTGTCAAGGTTCATTCATTATCCTTTTCAGCATGTCTGCCGATGTATCTCTTTCATTGCAGTTTTGTCAAAATGTTTTCAAATGGGGTTTTGCATAAGAGACCTCCAACAAAACCAGTGGCCCCTGCTTGGAATCTTAATTTTCTGTTGATGAAGCTAACACTTGCTCCTTTGAATCAAGTAACCCAGCCAACTTGAGGTTCTTCACATGGAACTCCTTGTTTTACTGATTGCTCTGACCTCTGCCAGAAGGGTATCTGAGGTTCATAATATGGTTGGTCAGCTATGTATCATTTTTCATTAGGGACAGGTTTCTTTGGGAACTAATCCTCCTTTTATGCCTAAAGTGGTATCTGAGTTTGCCTTAATCCAAGCTGTCTATCTCCCCGTTTTATTTCTTGAACCTAAAAGTAAGGGAGAATGGATGCTCCTTCCCTTGGATGTCCACAGACATTTCTGGTACTATTTTGACAGATCTGTATCTTTTCAGATCTTTGGATCAATTCATTTTTGTGATGGTAAGAAGGGATAACCTGTATCAAAACAGAACATTTCCAAATGGATGTATAATTTGCTATACTCACCATACCAAAACTATTCCAGGCAAGGTCAATGCCTGCTGTACCAGGGAGTTGGCTTCATCTATGGCTTTTTGGAAATGGTTAGATTCTGAAAGCTGCTGCTTGGTATTTTGTACATACTTTTGCAAAGCACTGTAACCTTGTTTCTTTCTCTAGGTGCAGATCAGGATTTGCTAGGAACTTTCTCCAGGGGTTGTCTGGATTCTTCTCCTTCCACCTTGTGACTGTAGTTGGCTAGGAGTACTCTACCAACAGAGCTAAAACTACTGCAGCACTGATCAGTAATAATGAACATAGTGCAGTTATGCAAGTGAACTTACTGTAATAGTCAGTTTGAATGATCATATGCCACTCCCTCCCTCCACCCCCCTTGTTTTTTGTGAGATGTTTATGCCAGGATATGGGCATTTAATTTATTTATTTTGTTTATAACTTCGTCTTTTCAGGGCTCAACCTTTTGGCATGAAAGCTCCGAAGGGCTTCACACCCAAACTTGTCTTACAGTCAACTCAGCTCGAGCTGCCTGACAATTTAGGTGTGGGGAATGCCTGACAGTTTGGGCAAAGGGAAGGTGTCCTGAAGCTTTGGAAACTGGCTGGTCATTATGTCCTTGTCAGGATATAACCCATATAGCATAGGCTATTACAGCAGTGATCATTCGAACATCTACTGTTATGGTAAGTTTGTGTACAACCATAGTTTCTTTTTTCCAAGTTATATATTTTGTTAGTGCTTCTGCATAAGCTAAAAAAAACTATAAGAAAGCATCAAGAGCTATGGTAGTGTTCTAACTGATAAACTAATATCTAGTGATTAATTTTATTTGTATGCCTAGAAGGAAATGTTTAAGTAACTGTTTCAACTGAGCATTTTCATCTGCAAGTTGTTACCTAGTAAAATATTGTAGAAGTAGAGGCTTACATTAATCCATATAGTGACTTGTGAAGAATAGTTCTAACAGTGTATAGAATTGTGTAGGAAGTAGTAACAGCATTAATAGCACTAAGCTTGACACTGCACCACCAGTGATCATCTACTGTATGGCACAGAAAATAGTGCCCATTAGAAATGCTATGAAAATGCCTAGGATGAGTGGGAGGAGGGCATACTGAAAGCATATGTGTAATGTAGCAGTTGTACACTGAACCCTTGCACGTTGTGTACAAGACAAATTTTGGTGAGATTCTTAGTCATTGGGAGGGTTCCAAATTTTGGGAGCAAAGATTAAGAAGCCCTGGTGGAAAATTCCAGAAACACTGGGGTCATATCAAGACCAAGGAGGCATTTATGGATTGTATCATCAAAAGTGTTGAATGTTTGAAGAGCAACTCTGGACATTCACTAAGTAAGTTGAGCTGTTTTGACAAGCTTTAGACTGGTACAATGATCTATGCTTGAAGCCTAAAACACAAGTATAGCGAATTTATTGCCACTTACAACAAAATATATCCCAAGTTGATAAAAATCGTCCTCATTTGTCAGAAGTGCAGATCTAGCCTCTGTGTTGGAACGATCAACTTTTGAGAGTTTAAGCCACGTGTGTGTGTGTATGTATATATATGTGTATATATATATATATATATATATATATATATATATATATATGATGTGCATTTAAATCTGTGTATGCATACACACACTGCACTTGCATACATGTGTATAATGTATATTTAATGTCAGTATGTGTAAGTGTATAATACATTTACTAATAAACTACTTATTTTAATTGCTTTACAGATTTTCTCAAAATTTGGAACTGTCCTGAAAATAATCACTTTTACAAAGAATAATCAGTTTCAGGCTTTGCTTCAGTATGCTGATCCCATGAATGCACACCATGCTAAGCTGGTTAGTATACTTTGTGATCAGATTAATTTATTGTTATAACAAGAAATAGCAGATTTCCATTGTGCATAGTTTGAGTTTAACAGCTGTGGTAGGTGTTACATTTAGTCTGTACATAGTTTTTGCATTAGTTTTGTAAATGAGTTTTCACCACTATTTTTGCAAGACTGAGAAGGAAGGTTGTGACGTACTAAACTGTGTATAGATTGCGAAGTACTAAACTGTATAGACAAATATCTGCTATTTTAAGAAAGTAATTTGTAATTTTTGATTAGTTAGAAACCCTTGACAGTTTGAAAAAAGTTGCTGTTTGTCATAATTGCTCCGACCTTGGAGGGGCCTTCTGCATTTAGAATACTTTCGTGTTAATAAGTTTTAACTTTTGAATGCAAAAAAAAAAAAAATACAGTCTGTCATGCAGCGGTCTGGGAAAGAGTTCATAACCATTTCTTCTTTCCTGCTGCTTGCACAGTTCAGGTCTTGATCCTTAAAGTTGTTGTGGAGGTGTTCTATTTGATGCAAAGAAATTCAACCCTTTGTTTCTGTGGTTACCAAGTCAAACCTTGTTTTTTGTGGATGCCAAATCACAAGCTAAGGTTCACTCAAATCACCCAGTGTGTTTTTAGTGTTAGTACCATTGTTTATCTGTAGCCACCTGGAGTTACAGGGAAAAAGATGTTAGTATATCTGATTTCACTCAGGATTGTAGTGATGGTGGCTGCCTCGTACAGGAATCTGTGGGATTGTCTATCACTTGATCCCAGTTTGTGCTACAGCATCAAGAGATGGCAATGTTACAACTACTTAACAGTTGTCGCACTGTCCTCTAGGTTAATTCATCCTTGAATTGCCCTCAATTACTGCCAATTCATACTTAACTAGTAAAGAGTAAAGCTTGTGCGTGTCACTGTCTGATGTGCAGAGATATTTTAAGAGGTGTATTCCTTTGCAGCAATTATGAAGACTGTATCCCAGGGTCCCTGCAGTCCCACATTGTTGACAGGTGCAAGCATATTTTATCTCTGTATTCAATGGAGCTGCCACAAGTCCCCCTGCATTGGCTTTGTTACCATTTCCCCTCCCAAAGAGTTTAGCTGGCAGAACTCAGTGGTCCAGGCTGTGTAGAGCATAATCATAGGCCTCACCAGACTTGAAATTCAGGGGGAAAAGGCTCATACTTTGGCTGTGCATTAGCTGTTCATCATAATGCTTGCTTTTGTGGTAATGCAGCCTTGAAGAATATAGCCTGAGCTCAGTGTGCCAGTCCTTGCACAGGCCTCTCCAGTCTCAGTGCTGCCTTTCACTTGGCACTTTCTTGAGGACAGACTCTGCCGTAACCTAACTCTCCATGCAAACCCATTTATATATATTTATGTAAAGCATCATTATTGAATTATCACTTAAGACATAGGCACACAAACATTAATAGAAAAGAAAAAAACACGTATAATGGTTTATTTTCATATATCGTTTTTCTTAATTATTTCAACATTACATAAATTGCTTAATTTCTTTCCTTCCCATAAAGTTCACTCCTCCTCCTGAAATTTATTCTGCATGTATTGTTTCCTCATATTCCATTTTTCCTAAGGATTTTTATCTATCTTGTCTATTTATCTGTCTGTCCCTTGTTAACTGACTTTAGTCCCACTAGGCTAGTAGCTTCTTTTCAGGGAAGACTTGAGGTTGTTTTAATACTACTGGGGAAATTTGGCAAGTTTATCGGAAGAACATCACCAGATCCTTTTGATAGGTGTTGTGGGATCTTTTACATTCACCTGAGCTCCCACCAACTGAGACAGATAGAGCCTTGGTTTTAATGTGTCATCTGTAGGGCGACACTCAGGAGAGCAGCAGCCACCTCACTTATAGTGCAATGTCAGCAGTCAGTCTACCTGGTGTGTGAATAGAACCTACAACCTTCTTCATCAAAGGCGAATATGCTACCTGCAGTGGCACCAACCCTTACACCTCCCCACAATTATTTTCCATGATCCTTGTTTCAGTTAACAGTTGGTTTAGATTTTGATTTCAGTTTTCTGTTAATTACTTAGGATAAAACTCAATAAAACTTTCTCAGTTAAAAATTGATGTGAAGTTGTTCTATCTCGCCATTCATTCTTACTGATGCGTTCGGAGCCGACTCCGCCAACTACAAAAGCTCGAGGTCTTCAACCAGCTCGAGGACAACTCCCTATCCCATGATGCACCATGATCTTCCCCCAGATCTCATTTGCCGCTGCAAATTGATCGGACTTTCACCAGCTCTGGCCAGTGAATAACTTTATTTTTTCTGAAAAAAATAGCTGTTAAAATAGCTTAGTTGGTTACTTAGTCATTTAGATAGATAGTGTTTAGTCTATACTTAGATTATTTAGATAATATAGTTAGTTATTAGGGCCATTTTTTTAGGCCTTCTTTTCTGTCTATCTCTACCTCAGTTTGTTTAATTACTGAGAAATTAGTGGCCGTGTTTTTAGGCCTTTTTTTCTCTATCTTGAATATCATATTGAGTGTGTGTTTGTATTCGATTATAGCCCTTCTTTTTCACAGGACACATAGTTATCTTTACTAATATAATTGGATGTTAGTGGCTATGTTTTAAGGCCTTTCTTGTCTTATCTATAGCATTACATTGCATGTGTGTGTGTTTGTGTGTGTGTTGTTAAAATTACAGCCATTCTTTTTGTACAGGGCAGGTAAATATTTACATTAATAGCTAATTTTCTCAGAGCCTAATTTTCTCAAGGTTTTACTAGTTTGTTTATGTGCATATTACTGTGAGAGCCCTCTTTTTATAGGGCATTGTTGCTGTGATTTACTGTAGTTAGTATTTGCCTTTGTACCTTTGAAAATATGTCTCAGCAGGAGAAGGAAAAAAACAAGTCTGGCTTCAAAAAATGCCCAAGATGTGGGCAAAAGAGGTCTATAATTAATGGACATACTGAATGTGTCTACTGTTTGGGTGAGGTAGACCTACAGGAAAGCTGTGCTATATGCCACTCCTTTAGCTCTAGAGTGTTGCATGAGAGAAAAAGAAACTCATTGATAAGGGTCTGCTGAAATCCTCTTTCCAAGAGCCGCTGGATAAGTCAGATAAGCACTCCAGAAAGACTTAAGAACTGACAAAAAGTCCGTCTACTTCGAAATCAGCTTTTAGTAAAGCTTCGACATTGGTTCCACAGCCTTCGGAACTGACTGTTATGGTTAGGAGCCAATCCCCGACCTTGAAGCCAGTATCACGTACTTTAAAGTCTCTCATATTAAAATTGGTGGCTTTGTCACATTCTTCATGTGCCTCCAGTAGACTGTCTGATTTGGATGTGGACCGTGTGGTGAGGAAGCTTCTACAGATACTGGCAAAAATTGTATCACCGCCGACCTTAGTTCCTCCAACATCTTCTGTTCCTCTTCTGATATGCATGGAATTTTTGGAGCCGGAGAGCACAGAACTGATGATCGTGGACCCCTCAGTGACCCCCATAGACACCTACTGTAGGTTTTTCGGCCCCAACTGCCCAGATGTCTTTGCTGACTGAAGGATCTTGGGGCCAACACTCACTGGTCAGGTCCGGGGAGGATAATAGGACCAACTTGTTGGTGCCGGCTTTATCTTCCGGGGCTTTAGCTTGAGTGTGTTCGGCCCCGACCTCTGGCTCGCAGCCATTCATACTGGTGCAGACTGTTTCCATTGAATCTTCAGATCCGAGGGATTCCTCTCGTCGGGACTGAGGGTCCTTTGAGGCTATGAGGCGGGCTTTGTCCTCCCCGGCGACCACTCCCATCAGTTCGAGCAGCTCCCTCCCTGAAAGCACCAGTGTCTGCCTCTTCATCACACTCTCCATTGAAGCTTGGAGATCCTGAGCCTCAGGAAGCCCCATTGGGTGAGCCATGTTCTTCCAAGACCTCTCCAGAAGCTCCGACTGAAGAAGTGCCTAGGAAGGGACTCTACAAGAAGAATCATCTGGATTCCCCACAGGAGTTTCAGATACCGACTTAGATGAGTCAGAAGGGTCCCCACGGTCCCCCTCAGAAGATATCTCCTTTGCAGATATCTTAGAAATTCTTAAACAGAGGGGTGGCTGGAAATCCTTTAACCCTTCTGATGATGAGTCAGTCTTCCTGAAGGCTTAAGTTGCTTGAATTACTCACTGGAAGGGCATGGGTGTCCCTAGACACCACGGAGTCTGTACCCAGGAGGCCTAACAAATTTATAACTAGAAAGGTAAGGTCTATCTTGAGAGCTAAAGTAGTACTTGTTGATGCTATAGTGGTGGCAGCAGCCACCAAGAAGGAATTATTAGAGACTTCATCTGTTCATCTTCCTAATAGAGAATCTAGGATTATGGACAGGTACGGGAAGCGTATGTTTAGTTCAGCGGCTTTCTTCATTCTATCGCTGAACTACCTCACACATTTTACTAGATTACAAAGGGATCTCCTGAAGGAGCTAGGAGACACCCTGCAGAGTTCAGTAGCTGCGGGGGTTTCGGACAAGGTAACTTTCCAGCTCTCCACTCTTAATTCGATAGTGAACTCATCCATGTGTCTGTTATGTGCAGCTGATGGCAAGAGCAGAGCAGCAGGTACAGGAATCGCTCTCAGGAGGCAGTCCTGGATGCGCTTCTGATGTTCTTCATTCCACATTGCTGCAGTCCTAACCATTGGGGTAGTCCGCTGTCCAGTCGGCCCGAATACCAAAGTATATGGCTGACGTCGGTCAAGGCGCATTAGACTGATGTCAGAACGTCAGGGTACTAATGCGCATGACCGACGTCATATCCTCAGTCTTTTTTGCCGCATGGTCCGATGCAGAAGCAGTTTTGCGAGTGCAGGTTGGCGTTCTGAAAATTTCCGAAGTCGGAGTTTCAGACCGAATCAAAGTTGGCTTGGGAACATTTTGTTTTTCTTGCCTCAGTATTTAACCGGATGTCAGAAAAGTGAATAACTGTATTTCTTGTGGGAAGCAGATACCTCATAGGGATTACCATACTTTGTGTATACCTTGTTTAGGGCCTGAGCACGACGTTGTTGGTTGCCGCTCTTGTGCTAGATTTAATAAACGCACTATTAAGAGAAGGTTAGACTGTGCCAGGTTAGTGTTTGGGAAGCGTTGTAATTATAAAATGCCGTCGGATGCTCCGGCGCCCGCTTCAAAAGCGCAAGGACAAAACAGCAAAGCCTAGGGTTGATGAACCGGCAGTCCCGGACGTCGGTTCTTTAGAAGGCTCAGTGGAGCCAGAGGTTTTGCCAGGAGTTTCTTTGGAGTCTCAGGCAGAGACTTTACTGTTACAGGATGTGCCTCTCAGGAGGTAGGCCAGGCTGAGGGGCTTCTCAGGTAACTGTTCTTCCCTCTCTTCCCAAGGTAGTTAGAGCCTCTCCTTCTGTTTCCAAAACTTCTTTGAGAGGTAGGCCAAGTTTTGCTTCAGTGGGGCTTCTCCTAGCACTTCAGGTTCTGTGCCTAAGAAACATATGCTTAAAATGGCAGAAGATTTAATTACTATGATTAGAGGCTCTATGCCCCTCCTGATAAGAGGCCTAGGGTGGAACCTGAGTTTGAGAGTTTTGAACAGTGTTCAGAGGCTTCTGAGTCTTCTGGAAGACTTGCAGGAGTATCCTCCTTATTCTGATTCTGATGTGGATGATTCCACTCCTACAGCTTCTCCTCCTGAGGATTTCTCATTTTCAGAGACTCTGCATTCCATGAGGGAGCACTTTAAATGGGAAGGCCAAGATTACTCTGATTCCAGGAAAAGGCTTAGGGAATTCTTATTTTACCCCAGCATAGGCCCTTAGCTATACCTCCCGTGCTGAATGTGGTGGAAGATGTTTTTGCAGAGGCTTCCCTGAACCCTGATTCTTTGCCTCCTGCCCTGTTAAACCTGATAGGTACTATAGGGTGCCTGAAGCTCATAAGTATCTGTTTAAGAGTCCTAGGGCAGACCCGAAACTGTTTCTCAGGGGCCTAAAGGTGTTAAGGCCTCTGTTGTTAAAAATCCTGTTCCCACTGATAAAGAGGCAAGGGCTTTGGATAGGTGGGGAAAGAAAGTGTATACTTCTTCCACTTTAGCCATGAGGCGTTGAATTGTCAGTTTCACATGCTAAAATATCAAAATTATCTCCTTTCACAATTGAAATCTAAGGTGGATGCTTTGGCGGAAGGTATAGAGTGTAAAGAGTTGCTGGATTTAGTTCATGTATCTGAACAAGTGGGTAAGCATTCTTTGCAATGTGGTTTTGATGCTGTGCAGGCCTCCTCGAGGGTGGCTGCCACTAGTTCTGTTCTTCGCAGACATGCCTGGTTGAGGATCAGAATTTAGCAGAGCATGTTAAGACTAGGATTTTGGATGCTCCTTTACAGTCTGATGTGTTATTTGGTTCGCCTGTGGAAGCAGTTTTAAAGAAAATGGAGGACAAAGCTAAGTCTATGCAAACTGTTAAAGATTTTTGCAGGTGCAGCCACCAAGTTTAGTAGAAATTGGCCTACTAAGGGATGGACATATCCTGCTTATGATTCCCAGTCTAGGGGTAGGTCTAGGCGTGGTAGGGGCAGAGCTCAAGGTTCTTTTAGGCCTAGAACAGGGGTTCACCTGCTCAGACTTCTGGTGAGGGCAGGGTCAGTCCTTTCGTAAACAGACCCAATGACCTGCCTTTTCAGCTGCCAGTAGATTCTCGTCTGGCAGCTCCTTTGGGAGGAAGACTGTCTCTTTTCAAAGAAAATTGGGATTTAATCACTCAAGACAGATGGGTGTTGGATATCATTCACCACGGTTACAGGTTTTATTTCCATACATTGCCCCTTTCAAAGGCATGCCAGGCGTTCCCCTCCACAAAGGAAAGAGGCTCACAAGCAAATTTCTCTGTTACTCCAAATAGGGGCCATTCAGCCAGTCCCTGTACCAGAAAGGGGCCTAGGATTTTATTCTCGCCTGTTCCTAGTACCAAAGAAGGGAACACGTGGAGACCAATTTTGGATTTATCTATCCTCAACACTTATCTGGACATTCCCAAGTTCAAGATGTTGACGTTACAACAGCTTTTACCTCTGCTGGGCAAAGATCATTGGATGGTAACTTTAGATCTCAAGGAAGCTTACCTTCATGTGCCTATAAGACTAAGTTGCAGGAAGTATCTGCGTTTTGAGCTGGAAATTCTCATTATCAGTTCTCTGCATTGCCCTTTGGCTTATCTACTGCCCAGAGTATTCACAAAGGTTCTGGCTCCAGTGATAGCTTACTTCAGGCTAAAAGGAATTCAAATCTATCCTTACTTGGACGACTGCCTGATTCTGGCTCAAGAAAAGGAAAACCTTCTACAGCATCTGGAATATGTCATAGCAGTGCTAAGATGCCTAGGGTATTCTGTGAGCGAAATAAAGTCCAGTCTAGTACCCTCTCAAGACATGTGCTTTCTGGGTGTGAGACTGAATACAGCAGCCCAGATGGCCTTTTTAACCCCGGACAAACAAAAGAATCTTTCCAGTTACTTCCATCACCTATCTCTTCAGTCCGGGCTGACTGCAAGGACAGTCCTTCAAGCCTTAGGGTTCATGGCATCTTGTATTCTGGTGCTTCCCAATGCCAAACTGCATATGAGGAAGCTGCAATGGTATCTCAAAAATGTGTGGACACAGCACTGCCAGGATTTGGACACTGTCATTCAAATAATACCTTGCATTCAAAAAGAATTTTTGTGGTGGGCTCAGGAATGTCACCTAAACAAGGGACTCTCTGTGACCTGGCCAGAGGCGAGTCCGATTTTAACGACAGATGCCTCGGACATTGCTTGGGGAGCTCATCTAAACGGAAAGTGGATACAAGACAAGTGGCCTGCCAGACTACAGCATCTACATATCAACATGAAGGAGATGTTAGCAGTCCAGTTTGCATTAATGGCTTTCAAGGAGTTACTTCTTCCTGGGCAGGTGTTGATTCTAACAGACAACACAACTGTCATGTGGTACATCAACAAACAAGGGGAACACATTCTTATCCTCTATGCAGGCAAGCAATGATTTTATGGGAGACTGCTCAGCTTGCAACTAACTCTTCAGGCAAGGTTTCTGCCGAGCACAGAACTCCTTAGCAGATGTGTTAAGCAGGCAAATCATGGATCCCCACAGTGGAAACTGGATCTTCATGTATTTCAGAAATTGACAGTGTCATGGGGAACTCCAGACATAGATCTGTTCGCTTCTCCACTAAACCACCAGCTGCCAAAGTTTTGCACAAAGGGGTTTCATCATACAGCTTGGAAAGTGGATGCTCTTTCTTTCAGTTGGAAAAATCTTCATGTGTATGCCTTTCCACCTCTGCCTCTTCTTCCAAAGGTGCTCCTAAAGGTCAGACAAGACAAGCCAAGGATGATTTTATTAGCTCCAGATTGGCCTCGGCAACACTGGTACCCACTACTAAGGAGTCTGGTAAGGCAGCCCCATGGCCTTTACCTTTGATTCCACATCTGTTATCTCAGAAGGACGGTCACCTGCTCAATGTCAAGCTTCACTCTCTTCATCTAACAGCCTGGCATATTCTGTGTTGAAACACAGCAGGTCTCAACTTCCTCAACAAGTTTTAAATGTGATTATGGAAGCTAGAAGACCTAGTACAAGAAAAGTGTACGCAGAAAAATGGAAGAGATTTTTATTTTGGAGTGCAGCAAAAAATTTGGAGATTTCTGAGCCTAATTTGAGTGTGGCTCTTCAATATCTTACTGAGTTACTGGACAAAGGTTTGTCTTTCTCTTCCATTAAGATTCATGCTGCAGCAATTTCAGCTCACTATGATTGTGACCCTCCATTGTTTTCGCATCCTTTGTTCAAGCAGTTTCTTAGAGGGGCAAAGAATATAAGACCCCCACGTAGAGCTCCTACTCCTGCTTGGGATCTCAATTTTGTGTTGGAAAAACTTACTCTACAACCTTTTGAGCCTGCGGCTACTGCTGACTTGAAATACTTGTCATGGAAGACTGCTTTTTTGTTGGCTATTACTTCTGCAAGAAGGGTTTCTGAGTTGCAGGCCCTTATGGCAGTAGAGCCCTTTTGATTTTCCATAAGGATAGGGTATCATTAACGCACTAATCCTTCCTTTATGCCTAAGGTGGTTTCTAGTGTGGCTTTAAACCAAACTATTCATTTGCCTACTTTCTATGCAGATCCCCAAAATAAGGGGAAAAGATTTTGCATACTTTAGATGTACATAGGCAGTTTATTATTTAAGCAGGACTAAGGATTTCAGGCAGTCTCAGCAATTGTTTGTTTCTTTTGCTTTGAGTTCTCAGGGCAAGCCTGTGTCTAAGCAAACTATTTCTAAGTGGATTGGGTTTTGCATTTCATTTTGTTACTCCCATCATGGCAAGGAGATTCCAGCTGGGATTAGGCCTCATTCCACTAGGGCTACTGCCACTTCAACAGCATTTCTAAGGGGGTAGCAACTAAGGATATTTTGGAGGCAGCTACTTGGAGTTCAGTGCATACTTTCTCTAAGCATTACCACCTTCCTCTCTACTCTAAATCTAGGGCTGGTTTTGCCACAGCTATTTTGCAAGGCATGTTGACAGCTCCTGCTTCCTTATGATTTGCCAGCCTCCCTTACCTCTGCTTTGGGATTCTACCCAATGGTTAGGACTGCAGCAATGTGGAATGAAGAACATAGTACAGTTTTGTACCTACCATAAATGTAGATGTTCGAGGATCCACATTGCTGCAGTCCAATTCTCCTCCTTCCCCTCTGTGTTTAGGGGTGGTGGTGTGGGCTAATATATATATATATATATTCTTGTACATTTGTATATATTGTATATATGTTTGTTGCAGGGCTTTTTGGTGTTTTGGTTTGGGCCTTGTCTTTTTAGGGTCTTCTGACATCTGGGGCAAGAAAAGACTGAGGATATGACGTCGGTCATGCGCATTAGTACCCTGACGTTCTGACATCAGTCTAATGCGCCTTGACCGACGTCAGCCATATACTTTGGTATTCGGGCCGACTGGACAGCGGACTACCCCAATGGTTAGGACTGCAGCAATGTGGATCCTCGAACATCTACATTTATGGTAGGTACAAAACTGTACTTTTCTTTGTGGAACCCTTTAAGTCTTCCTTCATTAACACCCCCTTAGACGCTTCGTCGCTTTTCACACCAAAGGTAAAGGAAACACTTACTAGGAGTGAAAAAGACAAAAAGACCTTGTCTGCCATCAGAGTACATTTTTCTACCCCAAATAGACCTTGCCCCAAAAGGGAGGGGTGGTGGAAAGATATGGTTCTGTAAATCTCAATGATCTTTCCAAAACACTTGTGGTGAAACCTCTACAGGCAGAGGAGGGGGTAATAATGGAAGACGTCACCCATGCGGCAGAGGGGGTCCACAGAACCAGGGCGACTGAGGTCAATTCTTTGGCAAACCCTATCTGCGCTCCTGAAAGGAGGCCCAACTGTTCATCTCTGGAGGCAGTCGGGGGACGCCTATCTTTGTACCTCTATGTCTGGCTAAAAATAAAAGACAGCTGGGTACAAAGCATAATATCCAGAGGATACTCAATTCCCTTTGTCAAAATTCCAGACGTTCCACCCAGTCAGGGACCAAGCAGCCTTAGAGATCCAAAGGTTGCTGGAAAAGAGTCATCCAGCCAGTCCCAGCAGACCAGAGAGGATCCAGAACTTACTCAAGGTTCTTTTTAGTTCCAAAGAAAACGGGACTGGAGACATATTCTGGACCTAAGCAGACTAGACAAGTCAGTAAAAAAGACTAAGTTCCGGATGGTCACGCTTCAGTCAATACTTCCCTTTCTGGGGAAAAACAATTGGATGTGCTCTGTAGATCTTCAGGATGCTTATTACCACTTAAAGATTGACAGACCATCCAGGAATCATCTATTCTTCTGGCTGGGAGCCAGCCATTATAAATTTCGTGCTCTGCCATTTGGTCTCACTACAGCCCCCCAGAGTGTTCAAATGTATGGCAGTAGTCACTGCTCACCTGAGATGGTTGGGATTCCAGGTGTTTCCATATCTAGATGACTGGCTCCTCACTGCCACCACCAAGCATCAACTTATTCAGGCTAGGGACACAACCTTAAATCTCTGCAATCATTTTGGGATTACCATCAACTCAGAAAAATCTGCCTTATCGCCATCGCAACAGACCGTCTTTATAGGAGCAGAACTAAACACCGTTTCAATGACATTGTCTGCCTGTACAAAGAATTTGTCTCAAGAAAACAAATATTAGACCTGCTTCCAAGGAAAAAAGCCCCAGTCTCAATGGTACTCAAATTGCTAGGATCGATGGCGGCAGCAATCATTGCCATTCCCCACGCTCGTATGCACATGCAAGTTCTACAATGGCTCCTATTCTCTCAATGGTCCTTTCAGGAACTTCCAATGTCACACCAAATTATCATAATGAATACGTGCAAGAAGGACCTTCAGTGGTGGCTGTCATCTCAACATGTAACTCGGGGCTGTCCATTCGTCTGCCCAATCCCATAGCCATGGTGACCACAGATGCTCCCTTGATAGGGTGGGGGGGCATTATCAGGGAAGAACAGCCCAAGGCACGTGGAAGGAACACTAAGCTCATCTGCATATAAATGTTCTGGAGATGAGAGCGGTACTTCTAGCGTTGCAGTTCTTTCAAGACTCTCTACCTCTGGAAACAGTTGCATTTCAGCAGACATGTCAGTGGTCTGGTACACAAACAAGGAGGATCCAAGTCTTACCCCCTGTGTTGAGAGGCCATGAGAATATGGCAGTGGGCAATCTCCACCCATTGCTTTCTGATAGCAACACACGTCCCGGGGAAATCCAGTGTGATAGTAGACAAGATAAGCAGGTCAATTCTATTGCCTCATGAGTGGTCCCTAAAGAAACAAGTAGCGGAATGGATATTCCGTAGGTGGGGCCAGCCTTGCTGCCATTTATTTGCAACCTCAACCAACACGAAATGCAGCAGCTACTTTGCCCTGATTCCCACTTTGGGGGATGCCCCAAGGGATGCACTGGTGCACAATTGGCCCTGGGTCTCCTTTATGCCTTTCCTCCCTTCCCTTTGATTCCCAAAGTAGTACAGAAAGCAAAATTTCTGAGAAGGACCATGATCTTAATAGCCCCTTACTGGCCTCGGCAAATTTGGTTTCCCTTCCTCCAGCCTCATCTCTTGGAAGAACCCTGGGTCCTGGTCCCAGTTCTGGATCTGTTGACCCATTCATCGGAGGCTCTTCATCTTTCTCTCTTCATTCCCTCAGACTGACAGCTTGGTTGCTCCAATTCCCACAATAGCCAGGATTTACAACCTTTCAGCTGAGGCCCAACATAGTATAACATTATCTCATAAATCATCCACCAGAAGGTTATATCTTAGCAAATGGAAGAGATTTTCTTTATGGGCATCTCAGAATGATGCTGATCCTTATCTAGCTCCAATCCCATCTATACTGGAATTTCTAACTGAACGTTTCAGTGAAGGAGCTGCTGCAGCTACCATCAGACTTCAATTAGCAGCAATCTCAAACTTTCATTTTGGCTTCCAAAGCTCCAATGTCGTGTCACATCAACTTGCTGAAATCTTTCTTAAAGGTAACATTCATTTGAGGCCACCAATCAGTGCTCCAGTCATGCCATGGAATCTAAATTTTGTTCTCTCCAGAATCATATCTTCTTTCGAACCAGCCTCGTCCTGTCCTTTGAAATTCCTTTCAAGTAAGACTATATTTTTGATAGCCATTAGTACTGCTTGGAGGCTTTCTGCATTGCAGGCCTTGACCGTCAAAACCTCCTTGTCTGATTTTCCATAATGGCAAGAGTTTCTCTCAGAACTAATCCATCCTTTTTACCAGAAGTTTGTTCAGAGACAAATCTTAACCAATCCATTGAGTTGCCCGTTTTCTTTCCTCAGTGCACAAATAGGAAGGAACACATGCTGCACAAACTTGTTCATAGACCACTCTGATTTTATCTAGATAGAACAAAACAATTCAGATCAACGGATCAGGTCTTGGTTTCCTTTTCAGATTCAAAAAAGGGTGCCCCAGTGACAAAGTAACCCTGTCAAGATGGCTATCAGATTGCATTTCCTTCATTTATAGTTCATAGGTTCATAGGTAGGTACTAGGCTATTGGCCCTAGGGCCTATATAAGCCTAGCCAAAGGTACCCTGGCTTTCGCCACCCAAGAAAATTATTTTCCTGTGCCACTGTCGAGCAGAGTCAGAGAATGCTCCTTTACAACAGAAAGTAAAGGCCCACTCTACTAGAGCGGTTTCAACCTCATTAGATTTTTCTGCAAGGTTAGCATTAGATTCTATTTGTGCAGCAGTTACGTGGTCAATACCTCATACCTTTATCATTCATTACAAAGTAGAAAAGGCCTCCAGGGACAGGACCTCCTTTGGTTCCACAGTTCTGAGAAATATTCTTTCGTGAGCCACCTGAGAAAGATGGTGCTTGGGACGCTACCCATCAGTAAGAATGAACGGTGAGCTAGAACAACTTCACATAAAGAAGTTGTGTACTCACCATAACGTTCCATGTGAGTTGTTCATCTCTCCGCCATTCTTACGTCCCACCCTCCAGCCCCCATCCAGTCTATTTGAGGTCCTTCACCTTTCTTATATGGTGCATTGTCTCTTATCCAGCTCTCTGAGTGGCATATTAATACTAGTAGGTAGTCAGTTGGCAGCAAAACAAGATCTGAGGGAAGATCAGGGTGCATCTTGGGATAGGGAGTTGGCCTTGCGCTGGTTGAAGACCTCAAGATTTTGCAGTTGGTCGAGTCGGTTCTGAACCTTTCAGTAAGAATGAAGGTGAGATGAACAACTCGCATGGAACGTTATGGTGAGTACATAACTTCTTTTTTTTTCTTAGATACAGCCATTTGCCCCCCCCCCCCCCCATACACACACATGCACAAGTACACATTTGTGACTGAGAACTGTATAGGTACGTTTTTAAATCTACCAGTAATAAATGTTCCCATTTGCTTCTTTCCTATCACATCTCCAGAACTTGCTGTTAAAACTAGTCTCAAGTCTGCTTGGAGTATATAGAAATACCTACACAAACACTTCCAACCAAGGATGTTAAACATTCTGGACTTCATTGCTTACCTTTGATCCATACAGATTGCCCCCCCACCCCCACCCCGTTCATTTGTAAATTGCTATTTCAGTCTCTTCCCAATTTTTTTCAAACGTACTCTGATTTATTATTGTAGTTATCATGTGATATTTTACATGCCCTACTAATTATTGCTTTAACAGCAGCTTCTGTTCTAGACTTGATTAAAAACTCTACTCCTTAAGGATCTGCATCCAAGGACTTCTGAGATGACTGCACATCGATCAACAGCTTAACTTCAGCTTTTCCAGTGTGAAAACAGATACTGAGAAAAACAAATGCTGTTGAAACTGTTTTTTAGTAAAATTCAATTATTGGCTAGTAAGTTCACTGCTTAGATGTCAAAGAAAACCTGAAAGAAAATTGCCCAGAAAAGATAGAAGATCATCAGGGAAGGATTCTATAGCTGTTCAGCAAAATGCAGTTTAAGCTTCAGGTTTGGTTCAAAAGATGTCTTCCAGTAATTTAGAGGAAAAAGTAAGTCAGATGTACTCTGAAGTGATTAAAATAAATGAAACACTGAACGATTATATCAAGGCTGGAAATATTAGAAGAAGCTTTAATTAGCTGTTCATAGAAACTGATAAAACTGCTAAAAGATGTTGAAATGAAAATGCCGGAGGAGTATGAGGCTTCTCAAGAAGAGCTGTTTCAAAAATACATGGTTAGAAAGTAGCACACACAGAGGAAATTTTTGATTTTCTGCTGTACTAGAGAAACTGGAAGGAGCAGGCTGTATTCATTTTATGAAAGCACAAGTAAGCAACTCGAGTAGTATTCCACAGCAAGATTTGTTTAATTGAAAGGTTGCATTGAGTGTGTGCTCCAAACCTGGCCAAGAGCATCTGAGACCTATATTAATAAAGATGCAGTCATACCAGCAGAAATTATTTATCTTGACAAAACTGTGGCAGAAAGGTAAAGTATTAAAAAACTGGAGATAGCAGTATGTTTGTAGAACATGATTATTCACTGTGTACTTAGCAGATCCAAAATCATACTCTGTCCTTATTTCTCAATTCTTTGCCCCCATTTTCATCATCACCCCTTTCCACTTGAAGTTATAACCTACTGTGTATTTCTAAAGTATCTATCCAAATCAGGTAATCCTAAGCTACCTTGTTCTATGGTGAGGATCAACTTTTCCCACTTATCTCTTGCTCTCTTCCCCTCCCCATATACATTCCTTCAAATCTTTATTTGGTGATTGATAAAATGTGGATGGTACCGGAGGTCTTAGCTTACCCAATTAGGCTGTGACCTGAGTTAGGCTGAGACCTGGACCCTCTAGCTTGCCAGTGGGGAGTCTTATTGGAGACCTGGTGAGCATGGGGGCAACCAGCTCCAGACTGACTGTGATCTCTGTGTGCACGTAAGGGAAATTGTACTTAGCTGTGTGTTAGTTATCCTTTCCTGTTCTAGGAGACACAACCTCCCTGGTGTTAGTGGTGAGGATTGAGGCTCCTTGATTGCTGGGTCAGGGCACGGTCATCACAGTTGTTACCTTGGCTACTGAAATATTTTAGCTCAAGTTTTCTTGTCCTCGTAGTACATTTTGGATGTTAAAGACAAAGGCGCAAAAACCAGTAAAACAAAAAATAATAAATCCACGGTGGGAGCGAAGTACCAGCCTGGAAACTGAAGATTGTAGTCTGTAAAATTTATTATTATGTTGTTAAACACCACACCACACCAAACTGTATCAAGCGTTTTCGCTTAGCTGATGCTGAGCTTTATCAAGATAAAAACAATTGAAACTCAAACTTCATTTATATATGTAATGCATAAATCATGTGATCAATTAAGTTAATTAAATCAGTGTATTGGAATAAGTGCTTAAAGTTGTACCAACTTAATATTGCACTTTATCATTAAACAAACCTAATAAATGAATTAAGAATATGCACATAGTATTTTGTTAAATAAAAACCTTAAAATGAATAATTAAACATCATAAATGTGAATATCCTAAAAAATGCACCACATAAAAAATATATAAAAAATATTGATGAATAAATATTTACATTACAATTTTGAACCATAAATTCATAAATTACAAGCAAAATATAACAAATTACAACCAACTTTAAAATAATTAATATTTAAATAATTATAATTTGGCCCTTCTTAATTTTAAAACACTACTCAAATTCACACTGTCATTCAACCCGGGCCATTTTCCAGCATTTCATTTTAGCTGCCATAACAGTTCCTTAAATTCTAATTTGGATTCCCAGTCACCACCCCTATTGTCAGGGATAATTTGCTCCAAAACATAAAACTTAATTTCCATATTGGGGCAAACCAGTAAGTGTTTATAGAAAGCATTGGATTCTTTTTTCTTAGAGACATCATAAAAATGTTCATAGATTCTACATCTGTGTCCTTTCCGTTTTTCCTATGTAGAAACTGTGACATTTTATACACAAACCCAAATAAACCACATACTTTTCATTACAGTTGAAATAGCCATTAGTTTGACATAAATATTTTCTTGATGGGACGTATACAGTGTCATTATTAATGATAGCTTTACATTGCTTACACATCCCACACTTATAGGTTCCCTTCCTTAACCCATCAAAGGGTGTATTTGTGATCTGTTTTCTTTCAGATATTTCTTTCATATTGGTGTCTCTACGCCTAACAAATTTAGGGTGATCCGGAATAACCCCTCTTAGTTCTTCATTTAGTGTAAGAACCGGCCAATATTTTAGTATTACTTCCTCTATTGAACTTGAATTGTTGGAATATGTATGAATATAATCAGTCCCGTCAGTGTTATGAATATCAGCATCCACCTTTCTTGCGTCTATATCCGTCATTCCTAATAAAGGGGGGGTATTTTTAATTCCTACATGTAGTTACCTCCAAGGCCAAATCATTAATCAATGAAATAGGATAGCCTCTTTCAATAAATCTCTCTTTCAAAAAAGTAACCTCTTCAAGAAAATAATCCATAGTACTGGACATTCTAGATGCACGTATAAATTGCCCTTTAACAATTCCTTTTTTCTGATAAAAAGGATGACTACTTTCAAAATGCAGAAATGAATTTGAGTATGTGGGCTTTCTAAAAATTTTGGAAGCAAAAATGTTGTCACCCACATCTTTAATAAGGGTTATGTCTAAATAATTCAAAGTATTTTCACTAACTGTGTGTGTGAAGGTTAGAAAAGATGTGGTTGTATTGATGTAATGAATAAACTCATTAAAAACATTTAATGTCCCACACCACAAAAGACAAATGTCATCCAAATACCTAACATAGTGTTTAATATATTTTGCCCAATCTGTTTTAAAAATAAAAGTTTGCTCCTATTTGTGTAATACAATATTAGCATGCAAGGAAGCACAGGAGGCACCCATTGCCAACCCTGTTTTTTGCCTGTATATTTCTCCATTGAAACAAATAAAATTATTCATTAAGACCATGTCCATAAATTCAATTAATAAATTAGTAACATTGGCGTTCATATTTGCTTCATTCACAATTACCTCATTAAACCATTCCAAACCCATAGAATGGGGTATACTGGGAAAAAGTTGTACTATGTCAATAGTTACCATAAGTAGATCTGGATCATAAAGGTCTGACCTTATACCCCTTAAAAAATCCCAAGAGTCTTTACATAAATACCTTAGGGATGCAACAAATTGCTTTAACATGTGATCTATATATTTCCCTAAGGGCTCAGTGATGCCCCCTTGACCGGAAAGAATTGGTCTAAAATTCAAGGGGTTTAACCCTTTGTGTGTTTTCGGAATACCAAAAATCATCGGGGTTCTTGGTTTGGGAACTAATAAATAATTATATAATTTCTCATTTTTAGCTCCTTGTAGTAAATGATCCATTAATAAGTAATTAATTTTAGCATATGCTATGTGTAACTCATTCCTTGAAATTAAATCATATTGTTCAGAATCTTGCAACATACAAAGAATGTAAATGTCTTAGTCTGTTGTGTACATTAAAATCAAACCACCCCCTTTATCCGGCTTCATCACCCTACACTTTTCATGCTTGAAATTTTATCAAGTTAACTTCTTGTTTTAAATTAGACGCAACCATGGCTGGTTTTCTGTTATCTAACACTCTAATATCCCTCTCAACCAATTCTTCAAACACCTTTATAGAAGGATGTATAGGGGGGTTAGAAGTGCTTTTTCCTAGAAAGTGTATCATCAGGACAAGGTTGATCTTTAAAATGAAAGGCCAAATTCAAATGTCGAACAAATAATTTAAGATCTACTAATTCTGTTTCTAGTTTAAAGGAGCGTGCTGGAACATAATGCAGACCTTTTGTGAACAAGTCAAAATATTCATTCTTTACCTCTATATCAGTGTAATTGTAAACAGAGAAATTATTCTTTTTAACTACAGTATAGTCTTTATTGTTAGAAAAATCTTCAACCGCAACATATGAAGTTTCAAAGTTCATATAAATAACTATTTGTTCCATCTCTGCTGCTGAAATTTCATCCCCCTCCCCCCCGACCTGTCTGGGGGAAATGTAAAATCCTGATGTGAATTTTTTCTATCTTTCTTTTTCTGCTAACCTTTCACTTCTCCTAGGCAGGTCCTGAAAAGGGGCTAAATCATTAGTATTTTGCTCATTGCCATGCTGTACAGGATTATTATTCACCCATCTAGCCCTAGTTGGAAGTGGGTATGCAACCCCTTCCCTATATTCTCTCAGGTCTCTTTAAATTTGTGTATCTTGCGATTCAGAACTTTACCACAAAACTGATCAATTTCTTTAAATAAATTATCATAACTTTTCTTAACAGAAAGAAAGTTCAAGTCACTAGTTAAAGAATTAAGCACATTTAAATCCTTCAGCAAAGTATCAGCCTTCGCTTCATATTCCACTATCATTACCTCTAACATTTCTATACCTGCACGGTTAAAGATATCACACAATTTCTTGTAATAAACCGTTCCCATTTGAACATTGTTGGGAAATTTGGAACTTCTTAAACCCTTTGGTACTCTTTTTACCTTTACACATTCCTTCAGATAATCTATCTCCAACTGATTTGTTCTGAGAGCGTACATTTTATCTCTTAGTATGTTAAAATCACAGTCAATGTCCAAATTATTTCTGATATTAACAGTACCTTGTTCAAACCAGAACTGCTGTCCGGCCCATGTGTTAAAATCAAATTCTTTAGTCCGAGTATTCATATCACTCGACTGCTGCTGCTTATTAGAATATGTCCTGTTGTCCCGTTTACCCGTACTTTGCTGTTGAACAGCACCAAGCTGATGACATCCGCTTGTAGACGCTGGCTCAGCAGAATTACGTCGTTTCCCTTGCTGCAGACCCTGCTGCTGGCTGCCTGGCATCGTTAAAGAAGAATCTGAATGCATGATAAGTGAATTTGTTAGCTGCGTTAGTAAGTCTACAACTTTGTTAAATTCAGAACGGGTAACAGGTCCGTCCCCATCCATTGTCTAAAATAGTTGTGGAGTGTTCTCCAAATCGCTCGGTACTACCTCCTCGGCCATGAACTCAAAACAACAAAGCAAAAGACAAAGGCGCAAAAACCAGTAAAACAAAAAATAATAAATCCACGGTGGGAGTGAAGTACCAGCCTGGAAACTGAAGATTGTAGTCTGTAAAATTTATTATTATGTTGTTAAGCACCACACCACACCAAAATGTATCGAGCGCTTTCGCTCAGCTGATGCTGAGCTTTATCAAGATAAAAACAATTAAAATTCAAACTTCATTTATATATGTAATGCATAAATCATGTGATCAATTAAGTTAATAAAATCAGTGTATTGGAATAAGTGCTTAAAGTTGCACCAACTTAATATTGCACTTTATCATTAAACAAACCTAATAAATGAATTAAGAATATGCACATAGTATTTTGTTAAATAAAAACCTTAAAATGAATAATTAAACATCATAAATGTGGATATCCTAAAAAATGCACCACATAAAAAATATATAAAAAATATTGATGAATAAATATTTACATTACAATTTTGAACCATAAATTCATAAATTACAAGCAAAATATAACAAATTACAACCAACTTTAAAATGATAATTAATATTTAAATAATTATAATTTGGCCCTTCTTAATTTTAAAACACTACTCAAATTCACACCGTCATTAAACCCGGGCCATTTTCCAGCATTTAATTTTAGCTGCCATAACAGTTCCTTAAATTCTAATTTGGATTCCCAGTCACCACCCCTATTGTCAGGGATAATTTGCTCCAAAACATAAAACTTAATTTCCATATTGGGGCAAACCAGTAAGCATTTATAGAAAGCATTGGATTCTTTTTTCTTAGAGACATCATAAAAATGTTCATAGATTCTACGTCTGTGTCCTTTCCGTTTTTCCTATGTAGAAACTGTGACATTTTATACACAAACCCAAATAAACCACATACTTTGCATTACAGTTGAAATAGCCATTAGTTTGACATAAATATTTTCTTGATGGGACGTATACAGTGTCATTATTAATGATAGCTTTACATTGCTTACACATCCCACACTTATAGTTTCCCTTCCTTAACCCATCAAAGGGTGTATTTGTGATCTGTTTTCTTTCAAATATTTCTTTCATATTGGTGTCTCTACGCCTAACAAATTTAGGGTGATCCGGAATAACCCCTCTTAGTTCTTCATTTAGTGTAAGAACCAGCCAATATTTTAATATTACTTCCTCTATTGAACTTGAATTGTTGGAATATGTATGAATATAATCAGTCCGGTCAGTGTTATGAATATCAGCATCCACCTTTCTTGCGTCTATATCCGTCATTCCTGATAAAGGGGGGTATTTTTACTATTTAACCAATAGTTACTAATATGAACTTTGAAACTTCATATGTTGCGGTTGAAGATTTTTCTAACAATAAAGACTATACTGTAGTAAAAAAGAATAATTTCTCTGTTTACAATTGCACTGATGTAGAGGTCAAGAATGAATATTTTGACTTGTTCACAAGAGGTCTGCATTATGTTCCAGCACGCTCCTTTAAACTAGAAACAGAATTAGTAGATCTTAAATTATTTGTTCGACATTTGAATTTGGCCTTTCATTTTAAAGGTCAACCTTGTCCTGATAATACACTTTCTAGAAAAAGCACTTTTAACCCCCCTATACATCCTTCTATAAAGGTGTTTGAAGAACTGGTTGAGAGGGATATTCGAGTGTTAGATAACAGAAAACCAGCCATGGTTGCGTCTAATTTAAAACAAGAAGGTAACTTGATAAAATTTCTCAAGGATGAAAAGTGTAGGGTGATGAAGCCGGATAAAGGGGGCGGTTTGGTTTTAATGTACACAACAGACTATGACATTTACATTCATTGTATGTTGCAAGATTCTGAACAATATGATTTAATTTCAAGGAATGAGTTACACATAGCATATGCTAAAATTAATTGCTTATTAATGGATCACTTACTACAAGGAGCTATAAATGAGAAATTATATAATTATTTATTAGTTCCCAAACCAAGAACCCCGATGATTTTAGGTATTCTGAAAACACACAAAGGGTTAAACCCCTTGAATTTTAGACCAATTCTTTCCGGTCAAGGGGACATCACTGAGCCCTTAGGGAAATATATAGATCACATGTTAAAGCAATTTGTTGCATCCCTAAGGTATTTATGTAAAGACTCTTGGGATTTTTTTAAGGGGTATAAGGTCAGACCTTTATGACCCAGATCTACTTATGGTAACTATTGACATAGTACAACTTTTTCCCAGTATACCCCATTCTGTGGGTTTGAAATGGTTTAATGAGGTAATTGTGAATGAAGCAAATATGAACGCTAATGTTACTAATTTATTAATTGAATTTATGGAGATGGTCTTAATGAATAATTTTATTTGTTTCAATGGAGAAATATACAGGCAAAAAACAGTGGTGGCAATGGGAGCCTCCTGTGCTTCCTTGTATGCTAATATTGTATTACACAAATGGGAGCAAACTTTTATTTTTAAAACAGATTGGGCGAAATATATTAAGCACTATGTTAGGTATTTGGATGACATTTGTCTTTTGTGGTGTGGGACATTAAATGTTTTTAATGAGTTTATTCATTACATCAATACAACCACATCTTTTCTAACCTTCACACACACAGTTAGTGAAAATACTTTGAATTATTTAGACATAACCCTTATTAAAGATGTAGGTGGCAACATTTTTGCTTCCAAAATTTTTAGAAAGCCCACATACTCATTCATTTCTGCATTTTGAAAGTAGTCATCCTTTTATCAGAAAAAAGGAATTGTTAAAGGGCAATTTATACGTGCATCTATAATGTCCAGTACTATGGATTATTTTCTTGAAGAGGTTACTTTTTTGAAAGAGAGATTTATTGAAAGAGGCTATCCTATTTCATTGATTAATGGTTTGGCCTTGGAGGTAACTACATGTAGGAATGAAAAATCACCCCCTTTATTAGGAATGACGGATATAGACGCAAGAAAGGTGGATGCTGATATTCATAACACTGACCGGACTGATTATATTCATACATATTCCAACAATTCAAGTTCAATAGAGGAAGTAATATTAGAATATTGGCCGGTTCTTACACTAAATGAACTAAGAGGGGTTATTCCGGATCACCCTAAATTTGTTAGGCGTAGAGACACCAATATGAAAGAAATATTTGAAGAAAACAGATCACAAATACACCCTTTGGGTTAAGGAAGGGAACCTATAAGTGTGGGATGTGTAAGCAATGTAAAGCTATCATTAATAATGACACTGTACAAGTCCCATCAAGAAAATATTTATGTCAAACTAATGGCTATTTCAACTGTAATGCAAAGTATGTGGTTTATTTGGGTTTGTGTATAAAGTGTCACAGTTTCTACATAGGAATAACGGAAAGGACACTTAGAGACATCATAAAAATGTTCATAGATTCTACGTCTAAGAAAAAAGAATCCAATGCTTTCTATAAACACTTACTGGTTTGCCCCAATATGGAAATTAAGTTTTATGTTTTGGAGCAAATTATCCCTGACAATAGGGGTGGTGACTGGGAATCCAAATTAGAATTTAAGGAACTGTTATGGCAGCTAAAATTAAATGCTGGAAAATGGCCCGGGTTGAATGACAGTGAATTTGAGTAATCTTTTAAAATTAAGAAGGGCCAAATTATAATTATTTAAATATTATCATTTTAAAGTTGGTTGTAATTTGTTATATTTTGCTTGTAATTTATGAATTTATGGTTCAAAATTATAATGTAAATATTTATTCATCAATATTTTTTGTATATTTTTTATGTGGTGCATTTTTTAGGATATTCACATTTATGATGATTGATTATTCATTTTAAGGTTTTTATTTAACAAAATACTATGTGCATATTCTTATTTCATTTATTATGTTTGTTTAATGATAAAGTGCAATATTAAGTTGGTACAACTTTAAGCACTTATTCCAATACACTGATTTAATTAATTAACTTAATTGATCACATGATTTATGCATTACATATATAAATGAAGTTTGAGTTTTAATTGTTTTTATCTTGATAAAGCTCAGCATCAGCTGAGCGAAAGCGCTTGATACATTTTGGTGTGGTGTTTAACAACATAATAATAAATTTTACAGACTACAATCTTCAGTTTCCAGGCTGGTACTTCGCTCCCACCGTGGATTTATTATTTTTTGTTTTACATTTTGGATGTTAGTTTACTTCAGCAACAGTACTGCCAGAGAGAGAGAGAGAGAATTCTGCTTGCTGTAAACTGCATTAGATATGTTACTTTATCAGTAAAATATATTGCACATGATTTTTCATTAACCACGCAAGTGACTTCACCATCAGTATGTTTCACTGACAAAAGGTGGTGTGTTCTGCAGAAGTCAGCACATTCAGTTTTACTGGGAAACTCAGAAGTTCAAGGGTTTTATCACCAGTCCAGGTAGTTGGATGTTTTTTCCAGTTCGTCTTTTCCCGGTTAGGGGTCGCCACAGCGAGACTCCGGTCCGCTAATGATTGGCAGTAGATTTTTATAGTGCCGAGTTGCCAGCCTGATGCCCAGCCTTCAGCGAAGGCACGCCCATTCACGCATGTCTTTCGGAGGCCACTCTACTGTGGGGAGGACATGCAGACTCCACACAGAAGGCACTCCAGCCGAGAATCGAACAGGAGAACCTCTTGCTGTGAGGCAACAACGCTACTGCTGTACCACCACGGCTTGATGTTTTTCCAGTAATGACGGTAATATGTCTTTAAGCTAGATGCTGCAGTCCTTTGCTTTTCTTCAGAGGAGGTGTTAAGGATTCTGGTGGATGTTAAAGATCCGTTTTCATACAAAACTTTAAAATAAAAAGATTAGAAAGCATTAATAAGTGGAAAAAAGCATCTCCCAAGATAAACTGAGTGTTCAATAGACAGTTACATATAGCCATTTTTTAATTGCCTTCTTGCCAGGCTTTTTCAAAAAAAACAAACCATTAAAATATAATACTCTGTAAACATTTCTTACCAGGGTTTCCCTGTAATCAACTACTTTTTTGTGTTAAATTATTTGTGTTGTTCTGTGCTTTATTATACAGTAAATGTGCACACATTTTCCTAAGCTTTTTAAGTAAAGGTAAAAGAAAGGAACAGGAGAGGAATGTTATCCAGAG
Source organism: Protopterus annectens (assembly GCF_019279795.1). Taxonomy (NCBI): domain Eukaryota; kingdom Metazoa; phylum Chordata; order Ceratodontiformes; family Protopteridae; genus Protopterus; species Protopterus annectens. The sequence goes on along the minus strand of NC_056728.1, from coordinate 754,341,129 downwards.
GCACTCTGTTATCAGAAAAAATTCTCTTGCTTTAGGTTGATGCTGGTTTCCCAAATCTGAAAATATGATATCTTACACATTTACACTCTTTTCACTTTTGCGTTTTTTTCTCAAACCCATTTATTCCCCATGCACAACAAACACTTTGTTTTGTTTCTTCCTTTACACCCTTTCCACCAATAACATGCTTTCTTTTAACATATTGGTTCATAGGTAGGTACTAGGCTATTGGCCCGAGGGCCTACATAAGCCTAGCTAACAAGGTTCCCCTGGCTTACGCCACCCAAGAAAGTAATTTTCTTGTGCCGCTGTCTAGCAGAGAGACAGAAGTGATCCCCGGGATGTATTTCCTATTTCCCATCCACTGATCAAGATTTTTCTTGGAGTGCTAATGAAGAACTTTGCCAGACATAGATGGGTAGCCTGTTCCAGAGTATGGGAAGTCTCTAGGACAGGAATCTATCCCTCCAGCATGTCCTGTTTACTGTGGTGACAAGGTTTAGGTCCCTAGAGCGTGTAGCTCAGAGGGAATGGGATTTCTTTAGGTGTAGCATGTCCAACAGCTCTGGGTTTGACATAGCTTTATATGTTAGGCAGAGATCACCTCGGAGTAGGCGATACGCTACGGAGTAAAGCTGGAGTTTTTTGAGATGGTCAGTGTAAGGCATCTGTTTGAGGCCAGTAATCCTCTTTGTCAGGTACTTCTGTGGCCTTTCCAGCTGCTGCAGATGTCTTGTGAGGTACATTCCAAAAGCGGCATTGTACTCTATAATGGGTCTAATGAGTGTCGAGTAGAGGGGAACAAAGACCTCTTTTTTTTTCCTGGATGAGAACACTTTTATGATGAGGTGTGCCATGTAGAAGGACTTCTGATTACTGTGGCGATGTGACTATCAAAGGACAGACTACTGTCCACCAGGGTCCCAAGGTCTCTTATCACACATTCGGTGTTAAGTAGACTGCTGTCTGTGTAGTAGTTCATGGATGCAGAGTTTTTACCAAAGGGGATGATAATGCAATTTTTGGCATTGAGCTTGAGGCCATGGCTCTGACACCAGGCATCTGTCTCAGCGAGGCCCTTCTGTAGGATTTCCACATCATTTGGGGACTCGACTATGGTTCCTAGTTTGCAGTCATCTGCGAACTTCATTAGCCAGAGGCCTTCTGTGTTAGCCTGTACTTCAGAGTAGTAGATAACAAACCGGAGAGGTCCCAGGACTGAACCCTGTGGTACTCCACTTGTCACTGGTTTGAGGTCAGATTTCGAGTGTGCAACTTTTACAGTGTGGGTTCTGTCAGTGAGCCAGTTGGCAACCCATCTTGTGACATAGGGATTTATACCTAGTGTAGTGAGTTTAGCTATAATTCCAGAATAGGGGATGATGCTGAAAGCTTTGGTGAGGTCAAGATAGGCTGTGTGAACCACCTTACCCTCATCTACAGCTTTGGTGGCTGCCTCAAAGAAGTCGATCAGGTTCAGGAGGCATGATCTGCCTTTTACAGACCCGAACTGGGTGGGATCCAGAGTTTGGAGGTTACCAGTCTCTGTTTAGGAGTTACATGATGATACGTTCCATGGCCTTGCAGACCAGGCTCGTCAGGCTAATAGGGCGATAGTTCCCGGGATCAGTGGTGACTCCCCTTTTGTGGAGTGGGATAAATGTTGCTGTACGCCATTCAGTGGGCACAAATCCTGAAATGAGGCTATGATTGAACATGGTGCTTAGGTGGGGAGCCAGTTCATTCTGAAGTTCATGTAAAATGCAGCCTGGGGTGTTGTCCGGTCCCATGGATGCTGTGTTTTTGGCTTTAGAGAGTGTAGCTTTTACCTGCGTAGTTGTGATTACAGGGACTCTGCATTCTTCCTGTATAGATATGGGCCCTTTAGGGGGTGTTGGGGGGTAAAGTTAGCACTGAACCTGTCTGCCAGGATGTTGGCAATATCTGTTGGTTCTGTAATTTTCGTGCCGTAGTGCTGTAACTCAGCGGATCTGGGTGTTGCCATTGAGATTCTTGACATAGCTATAGAATGCTTTGTGGTTGTCCTTAGAATCAGTGGCGATTTTGTTTTCGTAGCTAGCTTTGGAGGATCTTATAAGGGATCTCAGCTTCTTACTGAGGCTGACCAGGGAGCTCCTCCACTCATGGGATTTTACTCTTTTGCAACAATTTCTTCCTTCTGTTGTACAGTTTGTTTATGGCAGGGGACCACCAGATTGGCTTCCCTTGTTTGGAGGATAGTGTCTTGGTTCTGTTTGGGATCGCGCGATCCATGCTCTCGTGTAAGTGCATATAGAGTGCATTTGTGTAGGATTCAGCAGTCATAACTGTATTGTCCATCTGCATGGGTGTCATGAAGTTAATCACTTCTGTCTTGAGAAGCATGAAGTTGGCTTTGGAGAAAACTTTTACCGTGGTTTCCTTAATGGGGGGTGGGGGCGGGATGTGGATATCAAGGGTGATTAGCTTATGGTCTGATTGGACCAACGAGGAGTTGACTTCAGGTGTGGAACACCGGTCACTCATGTTGGTAATGACTAGGTCTAGGATATTGTTGCCCCTGGTGGGGGTGCAGATAAGTTGATCCAGGGCATTAGAGTTTATAAATTCCAGAAGGCGTTGTGTGAAGGAGTCGGTACATGAGTAGTTTTCCCAGTTAATGGTGGGGTAGTTGAAATCGCCCATTATTAGGGTGTTTGGTTGTACCCTAATATTTTCCAGTACATCAAGAAAAGAGGAGTGGGAATCCTGGGGCATGGTGGGGGAGCTGTAGCAAGCTACAATTTGGTTTGCAGTTTTGCCCAGAGTTAGTTGCACTTGGATAACCTCAGATGCATTATGCTGAGCAACTAGCCTGGAGGTGTGGATATCCTTAATAAATATGGCCACACCTCCGCCTTTTGTGTTCCGGTCCAGGTTACATGGCCGAAAACTGTGGTATGATCTTTAGCCTGATAGTGCAGGGGTGCTCTCTGGAGCCTTGAACCACGTCTCAGTCACTGCACAGATATCGATGCTCTCTATTTTAGGGAGTGCCTCGAGTGAGTGCATTTTGAGATTTAGACTTCTAGCATTGAGAGTAGCATTACCATCAGTTTTTGCTTTCCTGTTCCTGTTACAGTGATGAATTTGTCATTTGAACCTAGCCTAACAAGGGCACTATAGGGGCGGCAAGAGCCTTAGCCAGTATCCGGAATCCCAGGAGTGACAGGTGCAGGTCATCTCTGGCAAAGCATCGTGGTCTGTCGACCATGTCATCCCAAGCAGACAGATACTGGATCCCCTTAGAATGACACCAGAAGCTTAGCCAATTGTTGAAGTCCATCATATATCTTATTCCTGCTTTTATAAGAAGCTTAAACATGTCGCAGCCTCCTCTACTCCACAAAAAAAAAATGCTTTCTACCTCAGATTTCATTTGGTTCTGCTGTCCTTCGTCAATAATGCTGATGCTCATAGTAATCTTTTTTATTAATTCTTCATACCAACTCCATCATTCATCTGTCATTATTCATACTTTTTTCCAGAATATAATTTTCTTTGTGCTTATGTCACATTGATTTATTTTAATAAACTTTCTAACATTTGTAAGAAATCTTCCATGTTTTGTACTTAGTGACTGTCCTGTAAACCCTACTTCCTCTTGTATTTGCTTAATTGCCTTTAATAAATGCAAGGAAGTGAATTAAAACGACTGGATAACTTTGCCCTTCTCTCCTCCTCCTAAAATCATTGTCAAACTGATTCTATTCCTTCCATATCACTACAAAAAAAAAAGAGAAGATTTTTTGACTCCCTCTCCACCTCTTGCTATGAGGGATACTTTCCCAGATGTCCACAAAAGCCCAAACTACAGATTTTTAATGACGTTTCTTGTGTGTTATTTCCATGTCTCCGGAAAGAGTTCTGAACACTTGTATGGCTACATCTGCACTCTCTTTATTCCTTCTGCTCCCAGTAATTTTCACTTTATCCAAACTTAAACCTATCTAAGTTTTTTTGGTACCGTCTTTGTAGTAAAAGGAACATAGTTTTATTTGTTAGTGAAATATATCTGGATGAGTCAGTGTCTCTGTGGGCATCTTATTTCCTTTTATCTTTCATGTCTAACCCTCACTTTCTTATTTTACTGGCAACAATATTATATTAGTAAACTAAAAGCCAGATTTGGTATCCTTTGGTATATTCCTAGCTCAGTCTCTGGACCCTGTATGTACTGGACCATTAAAATAAAAAATGCATTTCCAGTCATCACCTGTTTCTTCACACAGAAATCTGTTCATGAGAGTCCCCTCTGAAAATGTAATACAAGCTCATGAATTTGGCATTACTGTGCGTCAAAGCCCTTTGATTCTGGCTTACTGATTTTGCCAAGTACATGGGATCATAGGAAGTTACTTGGCTAATGACCCTAGGGCTCTTACAAGCCTAGCCATGTTGTTACCCTTATTTCCCCAATCAGTACCTATTGCCCCTATCCAAGAGGGACATAGGTAGAACCCCCAGGGTGAATTTATGGTCACCCATCCAATCGTCCAGATTGCATTTGAAGAGGGCCAATGAGGTTCTCTGTTTGACATGAAGTGGGAGTCTGTTACAAAGGTGTGGTAACCTCTGGGAGACCAGTCTGTCCCTCCAGCAGGTTTTATTAATGTCACATACCAGGTTAAGGTATGTAGAGTGAGTAACCCTCACCTCACCTTCCATTGCTGGATGTCCCAACCAACCACCCAGAAAAAGGCTGCTATGCAAGAGGTTTGCTCTCTTCTGCAAAAAAGAGTTATCCAGGAGGTCAGAGACTTCTTCTCTCAGGGAGCTTTTCTGCATGGCTTGTGTAACACACTTTCAGAGGGACTTTACTAAATAAATATACAAGTCTGTCTCCAGGCCCTTATCTGCGACGTTAGGAACTCTGTCAGAATGTCGTTGGCTACCCTTCAGTCTCTTTCAGATGTGTCCTTGTGCCTTTTTTTTATGTGGCTAATGACGCATCAAAAGTGGCAAGCACTGGAATAGCTGTTTTCTGGCACTCCTGGATGTGCATCTGTGGAACATTTCATTAATGCCCCTTATGACATGTTCACATTGTTTGAGCTCAGAGTTGGACGTTGCCTGGAAGTGAAGAGGATGGCAAGACCTTTTCTGCCATTGGAATATACTTTTCTACCCCTTAACAGACTTTTTCTCTAGAAACCAGAAAGGAGGTAAGAAATGGTTTTGCAAGTATCAAAGCTTTGCAGGCTTTGCCCCAGATACTGTTAGTGATAGACCCCCTAGAGGCAGAATAGTAGGAATATTCATAATGGACATCACCTCATGGCAGAGAGATCTGTAAAACCGAAGCTTTCAGGATCCCTCTTCTGACCAGCCTTTTCAGTTTTACTGAATGGTTGCTTGACTGCTGAGCATGGGAAGCAGTCGAGGAGCAAGCATCACAGCAGCCCATGGCCTGGATAGCCATTATTCATGATGTATGGGTGCAGAGAATCATATCCAAAGGCTATACCCTTTCTTTGGGAAATTTTCTTGAATAAGGGGGATAACAATGTCCCACCCACACAGTGGAAGGCAGCAATGTAAGAATTAAAGCTGCTAGACAAGCTAGTCATCCAGGAGGTTCCCCCATCTCCCAGATAAACACAGATCTGAAGCCTGTTCAGGGTTCTTTTTGGTACCAAAGAAAAACATGGATGTCAGGCCCATTCCAGACCACACTCACCTCATTCAGTATGTAAAACCAACATAATTCCAGGTGGTCAGTATTCAGTCAGTCCTACGGTTATTGAGGAAGGATAACTGAAGGTGCTTGAATCGTGTAAAAATGGGTGGACACTCCAGGAGATTTTAATTGCTTTCAGCTGGGAACCAGTCACTTCCAACTCAGTCCTGCCCTTTGGTCTTAACATACCCCCCCCCCACCCCCACCCCCGGCTGTTCAACAAATGCATGGCTGTAGTTGCAGCTCCTCTAAGGCTCCAGGAGTTCTGAATGTTCCCATATCTGAACGACTAGCTCATTACTGCTTCAACTAGGAATTCTCCTTCAAGCCAGGGACTAATTGCTTCACCTTTATTTCAGTTGTAGGTAGTGGTCAACCTCACCAAGTCCAGACTGCAACCATTCCAAGTGCGAGTTCTTTGGGGGCCCATCTAGATAGCATACTGCAGTTAGCCTTATTACCAGAACTTAGGATTCTCACAGATGTTCATCGTGTTACCCTGCTGCAGTCATCACACTTGGGTTATCCTGCCGTCAGGTGGTCCCGCAAACTGCCCGAATTCCAAAGTCTTGGTCCGGCGTCGGTTGCTGTCGCTTCTTCCCTGATGTCAGTGCGCCAGGGGTATATGAGAGGCATCCGACGCCATTTTCTTCAGTCTTTCTTGCCGTGCGGTGCCCGAAGCAGAAGCAGTTCGCAAGTGCCGGTCGGCCGACACCTGAGATTTTCGAATAGAGTTTCAGTCCGAAGTCTTCAAAGCTAAGTACCCCGTTGGGGAACCTTTTCTTGCCTCAATCCGATGTCAGAAAAAGTTAACAATTGCATTTCTTGTGGGAAGCAAATACCTCGTAAGGACTTTCGTTCTTTTTGTATACCTTGCCTAGGCCCAGACCACGACGTCACTGGTTGTCGGTTTTGTGCTAGGTTCAATAAGCAAACTATAAAGCGACGCTTTGATTTCACATGACAATACTTCAGTAGGAAATTTAATTACACTATGCCGTCGGAGCAGCCAACTACCGACGTGCATAAAAAACGCAAAGATAAAGAAAGGCAGCCTAGATCCAAGCCAGACTCCGAGCCCTCGGCTGGGCCGGTTGCCGGTTCTCCGGTTTTCAGTGAAGCACCTACGCGGCCCCTGGCTACCGCTGAATTGGATCCCCAGACCGCTTCGGATTCTCCAGCAGAGCGTTCCAGGCCGACGCAGCCATTTTCTTTAAGCCCTACCAACGACATTGCAGTAGGAGAAGCCGGTGCTGTAGAAACGCCTTCGGTTTCTGAAGGTGTCTTCAGACCAACTACTCTCACCATAAAATCTTATGCTAAGCTTAAGACTCCTGTAAAACCAAAAAAGACTACACTTCAGTCTCCAGGTCAAGGCCCTATGCCTAAGAAACAGATGCTTAAAATGGCTGTAGATTTAATTTCTTTGATCAGGGGTTCCCAGCCCCTCCCCCCGACAAAAGGCCTAGACAAGAGGAGGATTATGCCTCCTCTGATCAAGTGTCTGTTTTTTCAGGCTCCTCTGAGGAACAGGATTACTCCTTTCCCCCTTATGAAGATTCTGATGCTGAAGACTCCATTCCCTCAGCTTCTCCCCCTGAAGATTATTCCTTTGGGGAAACCTTACATACCATGAGGGAACATTTCCACTGGGAAGGTCAGGACTACTCCGACTCAAAGAAAAGGCTCCAAGAGTTTCTTTTACTCCCCCAGCACAGATCACTTGATATCCCCCCAGTTTTAGACATTGTGGATGATGTTTTCTTAGAATCTAGTCTAAATCCAGATTCTCTGCCTCCTGCTCCAGCCAAACCAGATAGATACTATAGAGTGCCTGACTCTCGCAAATTCCTATACAAAAGCCCTGTTGCTGATCCAAAGACAATCTCCCAGGGTCCCAAAGGGGCTAAGGGTTCTATGGCTAAAAATCCTGTACCCTCTGAAAGGGACTCCAGAGCACTGGATAGGTGGGGGAAGAAGGTTTACACCTCAGCTACTCTAGCTATGAGAGCACTAAATTGTCAATTTCACATGCTTAAATACCAACAATTCCTAATGTCTCGAATAAAACAAAAGATGGGCACGCACCCTCAACAGTCTGAATTCAAGGAAATGCAGGATTTGTTGCATGCAGCTGAACAGATGGGAAAACATACTTTACAATGTGTTTTGATGCCTTGGAAGCTTCCTCTAGAGCAGCTGTTACTGGGTCTGTTATACGTAGGCATGCTTGGTTAAAGGAACAATCTCTGCCTGATCATGTTAAAGCAAAGTTACTAGATGCACCCTTACAGCAGGATGTCTTATTTGGGGTTAAAGCAGAAGAGGTTTTAAATAAAATGGAGAATAAGGCAAAATCTATGCAGATGGTCAAAGATTTCTTACAGGTACAACCCCCACGCTTCAGCAGAAATTGGCCAGCAAAAAATTGGTCCTTTCCAGCTTCTGAGACCACAGAGGGGTAAATACAGGTGCCCAAGGGGCAGAGGACAAGCACAAATCCCTTACAAACCTCGCCAATGGGGCACTGCAACACAGAAGGGAGGAGAAGACAGGTCCCAAACTACTAGAAGGCAAACTCAATTACTTAAACCTCAAACTGCCAAGCAAAACTCTCTTGGCGGCTCCCTTGGGAGGAAAATTAGCACTTTTTGCAGACAACTGGTGCATCATCACAAAGGACAAATGGGTCCTCGACATTATCTCACAAGGATACAGATTCCATTTCCACACCTTGCCAAGGATAAAAGGAATGCCAAACCTGCCACAAAATCAATGGGCAGAGGCACACAAACAAATTACAGCTCTCATGGACATGAGAGCCATTCAACTGGTACCTACACAGGAGCAAGGCCAAGGATTTTACTCGAGGCTCTTTCTAGTCCCCAGAAAGGACAATGCTTGGAGACCCATTCTGGACCTTTCAATTTTAAACACCTTCTTGCAAGTACCCAAATTCAAGATGCTAACACTACATCAGCTTCTTCCCATGTTGGGCAAGAAAGCTTGGCTAGTAACGTTGGACCTCAAGGAGGCATACCTGCATGTCCCTATCAGACAAAATTGCAGAAGATACCTCCGCTTCATTGCAGGTTCAACACATTACCAATTCTCTGCACTGCCCTTTGCCTCATCTACTGCACCCAGGGTCTTCACAAAATGCCTGGCACCAGTAATTGCATACTGCAGACAAAGAAGAATTCAAATATACCCATACCTGGACGACTGCCTCATCCAAGCAGAAAGCAAGGACATTCTCTTACAACACCTGGCTTTTGTAAAACATCTTCTAAGTTGCCTAGGGTACACAGTAAACGAAAAGAAATCAAAACTAGTGCCTTCACAAAATATGATATTCCTGGGTGCTAGCTTGAATACAACAGCCCAGATGGCTTATCTGACGCCAGATAAACTACAATTAACTCAACAAAGACCCAACTGCCAGCAAGAAAAATTCTACAGGCCTTGGGCTTCATGGCATCTTGTATACTACTAATACCATTTGCAAAACTGCATATGAGGAAATTACAATGGTACCTAAAAAGCGTATGGACTCAACACAGCCACAGCTTGGAAACAATGATACCTCTCATTCCCTGCCTTCAACAGGAGTTTCTATGGTGGTCACAGGCATGTCACCTCAACAAAGGTCAGCCTTTCACCTTACCCCCAGCTAGGCAAACTATGACAACAGATGCATCGGACTATGCCGGGGGGGCACACATGGCAGGACGGTGCATTCAATGCATATGGACTGCAGATCAAAGGAATCTGCACATCAATCAAAAAGAAATGCTAGCTGTACAAAATGCTCTGACAGCCTTCAAGGACCTCTTGCATCCAGGACAGCTTATCATAAGAACAGACAACACCACAGTAATGTGGTACATAAACAAGCAAGGGGGTACACACTCCACAAGCAAGGGGGTACACACTCCTACCCTCTATGCAGGCAAGCAATGACCTTGTGGAACACAGCTCTGGCTTACCAAGTTCAATTACAAGCTCCATTCCTGCCAGGAAAAAAGAACACATTGGCAGACGACCTAAGCAGAAACATCATGGATCCCCACGAGTGGAAACTGGATCCACAAGTATTTGCAATGATAACTCAAAAATGGGGGCTCCCAGACATAGACCTGTTTGCCAGCCCCCAAAACTATCAACCAACAAAATTTTGCACAAGGACTTTTCACCATCAAGCTTGGAAAGTGGACGCACTCTCATTCAGTTGGAAAATGCTGACAGTATATGCCGTTTCTTCATTACCCCTTCTCACAAAGGTGCTGCTGAAAGTCAGGATGGAGAGACCCCGAATGATACTCATTGCCCCAGACTGGCCACGCCAGCACTGGGTACCCACTTTTAAGGAATATGGCCCAGGGCCCACCATGGATTCTACCACAAATTACCCATCTACTCACACAGCAAGACAATCAGATTCTACACAGCCAGCTCAAAACCTTAAACTTGGCTGCATGGCAAATCATCTAAGCAACCTCTCTCACAAGGTGTTATGGATGTTATTCTGGAGGCCAGGAGGCCCAGCACCAGGAAAGCCTACTCAGACAAATGGAAAAGGTTTTGCGCCTGGAACCAAGCTAAAGGCCAAAATACCCTTCAGCCTGACATACCTCAGATTCTGCAATATTTAACTGAGATGTTACACAAAGGGCTTTCTTTTTCATCTATTAAAATCCACGCCTCAGCTATTTCAGTTCACTACAACATGGATCCTCCCTTATTTTCACATCCACTCCTAAGGCAGTTTCTCAGAGGGTCCAAAAACATTTGGCCTCCCAGGAGAGCACCAACACCTACTTGGGACCTCAACTTTTTCTGGAAAAACTTACGCTGCCTCCTTTTGAGCCAGCTTTCTCAGCTGTCTTAAAGTTTATATCATGGAAGACTGCCCTGCTGCTAGCAATTACTTCAGCAAGAAGAGTTTCAGAGCTTCAGGCACTAATGGCAGTAGAGCCTTTCCTCATTTTTCATCAAGACAGAGTTTCTCTACGAACTAACCCCTCCTTTATGCCTAAGGTGGTATCCAGTGTGGCTCTAAATCAAACCATCCATTTACCCACCTTTCCAAATCCACAGAACAAAGGAGAACGACTCCTACATTCCTTGGACATTCACAGGCAGCTACGTTACTACTTGGATAAAACTAAGGTTTTCAGAAAATCTGACCAGCTTTTTGTATCCTATGCTACAGCATCACAAGGAAAGGCTATCTCAAAACAAACCATGTCCAAATGAATAGGACATTGCATACGTTTTTGCTACACCCACCATGGAAAACCAGTTCCTGCTAGAATAAGGCCTCACTCTACCAGGGCAGCAGCTACATCTACAGCCTTCCTCAGGGGGGTGCCAACCAAGGATATTCTGGAAGCTGCAACTTGGAGTTCAGTACACACCTTCACCAAACAACCAAACATTACCACTTTACTCTAAAACTAGAGCTGGCTTCGCCACTGCAGTTTTGCAGGACCTTCTAGCCTCCTCTAACCCTGTTTGACTCCACCTCCCATCCTTAGCTTTGGGATTCTACCCAAGTGTGATGACTGCAGCAGGGTAACACGATGAACATAGTACAGTTTTGTACCTACCATAAATGTAGATGTTCGAGTGTATACCCTGCTGCAGTCCAGGTTACCCTCCCTCCATCCCCTCTGACCTAACTAAGACCTTTCTATACCTTGAAATCTGTTACAACCTTTGTGGTGTATTTGCTTATAGCTGGAGGGATTTTTTGTTTATGCTACACTTTTTATTATTGGTACTATCTACTGACCACCATTTGGGGGGGGGGGGGCACCTGACATCTGGGGCAAGAAAAACTGAAGAAAATGGCATTGGATGCCTCTTATATACCCCTGGTGCACTGACGTCAGGGAAGAAGCGACAGCAACCTACACCGGAACAAGACTTTGGAATTCAGGCCGACTGCGGGACCGCCTGACGGAAGGATAACCCAAGTGTGATGACTGCAGCAGGGTATACACTCGAACATGTACATTTATGGTAGGTACAAAACTGTACTTTCAGCATCAAGTGTTGTCAATGATCTCTCACCAGAAGCCCCATTTTGCATCTTTTAGGCTCAGTGGTAGCCTCCATCATGTTAGTCCTGCTAGCTAGATTTCACGAGTGCTGCAGTGGACCCTCGCTGTCCAGTGGTTGATGGGGAAAGTTCACTGGTTTGAATCTCATGTTTCTTCTTGATATTTGCAGGAGCCGTAGGCATTGGTGACTTGTCTCTCAGGGTCATCCTTTTGTCATTCCTTCCTCTCAGGCCACAGTGACCATGAATACTTCACAGCTGGAGTGGTGCAGAGCACTTCTTGGGAGTGTGTGTAGGACATGTGGTCTCCAGCAGAGGCTAGTCTTAATGTCAGTGCCCTGGAGATTATGGCAGTTGTCCTAGCATTGCAGGCCTTTCAGGGCTCCCTCCTCAGAGGTGTGATTGCTATCCAAATTGTCAGTTTGGTACATTAGCAAACAAAGGAACACACACTTCCCAGTTTTTGAGAAGCTGTGGGGGTTTGGCAGTGAGCGGTATCATCTCACTGCTTTCTGAAAGCAGTAAATATCCTGAGGAAAACAAAAGTATTGGCAGACAAGTTGAGACGGATCTTTTCTTCCTCATGAGTGGTCCCTCAACCCATCATTGGCAAGCAGGTTTTCAACTGCTGAGGCCAACCTTGCTGCGATCTGTTTGTCACCCCCTCCAGTACCAAATGCAGAAGTTACTTTGCCCTGATGTGCCAAGAGGAGGAGTTCCTAAGGGACACTATAGTCCACAATTTGTCCCTGGGTCTCCTTTATGCTTATCCTTCCACTCCTGTCATACTGAATTTTTTGTAGAAAGCAATGTGGAGCAAGACAGTGGTGATCCTCCTTATTCTCTTTTGGCCTTGTCATGTATGGCATCCCATTTTTGGTCTCATCTGATCCACCCACCATGGGTGCTGGAACCTAGCCCAAGACCTTCTTTCTCACCTTTCTGGGATGCCTCATTCAGACACCAAAGCCCTGAAATTAACTGTATGGCTTTCCTAGTTCCTGGGATGGTTACAGTCCAGGCTTTTGTCAGAGTTCATACATATTTTGACTTTCTACCAGAAAGAGTAAGGTAAACATATTTCCTATTTTGGCTTCTGGGAGAGAGACAGACTCCTTCACAACTCCTCTCCCTATTGTTTTTGATTTTCTAGCTGGCCTTTTCAATGGTGGTGCTAGCTATTCTACAATTGAAGTCTACTTGGTGGCCATCTGCAGCTTTCACATAATTGAAAAATCAAACTCCAGTATCTTCTTTGAAGTTGTCTAAGGCCTTTGTAAGGGGTACTTACTCTTTTGGCCTCCCCTCAAGGACCCTGTCACACATTGGGGCATTCTTCTTCAGGCATTGGTGAGACCTCCTTTTGAACCTGCAGCCAAGTTGATTTGGAATATTTTTCTCAGCAAACACTTTTTCTAGTGGCAGTTACTTCCACTCAAAGGATTTCAGAACTCCACTCTTATTTCTTGTAAGCTCCTGTAACTGGCGTTCATCAAGGATGGGTTATCACTAGGGACAAATCCTTCTTTTCATTCCAAGATGTCCTCAGAATCTTCGCTGAACTAAGCCAATAGTCTGCCTGTCCCCCCCCCCCTTTTTTTTTATAATGATGGGGAGTACATGCTACATCTTCTGGATGTGCATCGACAACTATTTTAAATGCACTGCACTACAAATATTAGACTGACCAATTGTTTGCATCCTTTTCTGCTAAATTGGGTAAAGGAGTTTCTATTTTTTTTTTGTTACAATGGCTATCTGAGTGAATTTCTTATAAATACATGGAATATTGACTGTTTGCCTGGCAGTCCTATGGCTCACTCTTTTAGGTCACACTCTACTTCAGCTGCCTTTTTCTCAAAAGTACCAATTGATGACATTTGTGAAGCAGCTGTTTGGTCTCATGTTCATGTGATAAGTCCTTGTGCAGAATCTTTTCAATTGATAATTTTGAGGAAAGGCAAATAGATCTATGTCTGGGCTCCCCCATTTCTCTGTTATAATGCTGAATACTTGTGGATTTAGTTTCCACTCCTGAGGATCCATAAGGGTTCTTCTTAAATCGTCTGCCAGAGTGTTCTGTTTTCCTGGCAGGAATTGAGCTTTAAGATTTATTTGGTAGGTCAAAGCTGTGTCCCACAGTGCCATGGCTAATCTGCAAAGGGGGTATGAGTGCGTGCCCCCTTGCTTGTTTATATACCACATGACTGTGGTGTTGTCCATCTTCAGTAGGTGTCCTGGATGAAGTAAGTCCTTGAAGGCTGTTAGGGCATTTTGAACAGCTAGCATCTCTTTTTGGTTGATATGTAGATGCATTTGATTTGGTGCCCATATGCCCTGAATGCATCTTCCTGCCATGTGGGCCCCCCAGGCATAATCTGATGCGTCTGTTAAGGTTTGGCTGGCAGGGGGTAGAGTGAAGGGCTGTCCCATGTTTTGGTGACAGGCCTTTGCCCATCATAGAAACTCCTGTTGCAGGCAGGGGATTAGAGGAATCATTGTTTCCAGACTATGTGAATGTTGACTCCATAAACTTTTTAGATACCATTGAAGCTTCTTCATATGCAGTCTTGCATATGGAATTAGTAGGATGCAGGATGCCATGAAGCCCAGAGCCTGCAGAATTTGCCTTGCAGAAGACTGGGTTTTTGTTGCCATCAGTTTGAAGAAAGTAATCAGTTGCCTTTGCTTGTCTGGCGTGAGGTAAGCCATCTGGGCAGTTGTATTCAAGCTTGCACCCAGGAATGTTATTTTTTGAGAAGGTACCAGTTGTGATTTATTTTCGTTTATTGTGTACCCTAGGCATGTTAGAAGCCTTTTCACAAATGCCAGGTGTCGAAGAAGAGTCTCTTTGTTCTCTGCTTGAATGAGAGAGTTGTCCAAGTAAGGGTATATTTGTATGCTTCTTTGTCTGCAAAATGCAATTACTGGTGCCAGACACTTTGTAAAGACCCTGGGTGCAGTAGATAAGGCAAAGGGCAGTGCAGAGAATTGGTAATGCATTAAGCCAGCCTTGAATCTGAGGTATCTTCTGCACGAATGTCTTACTGGGACATGCAGGTATGCCTCTTTTAGGTCTAATGTCACCAACCAAGCATTCTTGCCCAGCATGGGCAGAAGCTGCTGCAAAGTCAGCATTTTGAATTTTGGAATGTCCAGGTATGTGTTCAAAATTGATTGTCTGGGTACCAAGAACAGTCGAGTAAAAACCTTGTCCTTTTTCTTGTTCTGGTACTGGCTTAATGGCCCCCATATCCATGAGGGACGTAACCTGTTTCTGTGCCTCTGCCCATTGATTTTTTGGCAGATCTGGCCAACCATTTTCCATTGGCAGAGTGTGTAAATGGAATCTGTATCCCTGTGATACTATGTTTAGTACCCACTTGTCCTGGGTTATTAACTGCCAATTTTGAGCAAAAAGTGCTAATTTTCCCCCTAAGGGTGCTGCCAAATGGTAAGTGCTTGTAGGCAGAGGGAAGTCATTGGGACTGTTTTCTGAAAATCTGCACTTTATCTCCACTAGATTTGGAGGTGGAAGCGCCCCATTGCTTTGACCTGTATGAATCTTGCGCCTGGTATCTGGAGCCCTTAGTGAGTCTGGATTTGCCCCTTTGAGCTCTGTATGACATAGGAAAGGACCAATTTTTTGTAGGCCAGTGTCTACTGAATCTTGGTGGCTGCACTTGTAAGAAGTCTTTAACAGTTGCATAGACTTAGCTTTGTCTTCCACTTTCTTTAAAACCTCTTCTGCCTTAATACCAGAGTATCATGCTGTTAAGGTGCATCTAGCAATTTAGCTTTAAGATGATCAGGCAAATTTTGTTCTTTTAGCCAGGCATGCCTCCTAATCACAGATCCAGTAACTGTGGCCCTGCAGGAGGCCTCTAAGGAATCAAAACCACATTGCAAAGTATGCTTTCCAACCTGCTCAGCTGCATGCAACAATTCCTGTAATTCTTCATTTTCTGCACATTCCGAAATCAACATAATTTTCTGTTTCAGTAATCCCATAACATGTTGTTGATAGTTAAGCATATGAAATTGACAGTTTAAGGCCCTGATTGCCAAGGTTGCAGATGTATAAACCTTGTTTTCCCCATCTGTCCAGTGCCCTTGAATCTCTGTCAGAGAGGGTAGGGTTTTTTGCTGTTGAGGCCTTGACTCCCTTTGGACCATGTGAAATAGTTTCAGGATCAGCAGCAGGGTTTCTAAATAAAAATTTATGTGAGTCGGGGATCCTGTAATATCTGTCAGGCTTACTGGGAGCCGGAGGTAAGGAGTCAGGGGTCAAGCTTGACTCCGAAAACACATCATCCACAATGTCTAAAACAGGGGGAATGGATAAAGGCCTGTGCTGAGGGAGAAGGAAATCCAAGCCTCTTTTTTGATTCTGAGAAATCTTGACTCTCCCAGTGAAAATGCTTCCTCAAAGTATGCAAGGTTTCTCCAAAAGAATAATCCTTCGGAGGAGATGCAGATGGTATAGACTCCAATGCATCAGAATCCTCATAGGGAGGTATTGATAATTCCTGATCAGAAGAGGAATCAGAAGAAATAGAAACCTGATCTGAAGATTCATAATCAGTGTCTTGCCTAGGCCTCTTATCTGGAGGGGGATGGGTACCCCTAATCAAGGTAATAGTCTTCAGCCATTTTGATCATCTGTTTTTTAGGCATAGAGGCCTGTGCACGTGGCTCATGCATCAGTTTTTTAGACGTAGAAGTTGCTTTTGTCTTTGGTTTTGCAGCCGTCGTCGGTTTGATATAAAAATTTTGAGGTCTGAATACACCCTCAGAAGCCGGTGCCTGCTCAGCGGCTCCGGACCCATCCGAGGGAGCTACATCTGTCGGTCCAATACCTTGAGTATCTTGCTGCATGCCGGACTGCACATGGGTGTCAGTAGACCCTGCGACTCGAAGGTAGCAGATATCAGGGGCTGCAAAAGCGCCTCACTGAGTACCGGCGACTGGCTTAGAAGAAGCTTCGTCGGTTTTGGATCTTGACTGCCTTTCTCTGTCCTTTTCTTTGCGTTTTTTGTGTACTCCGGTAGTCTGATTGCTATCCGACGACACTTCTGGGTAATTAAATCGGTTTCCAAAATACTTAGAGGCAAAGACATACAGACGCTTAATAGTGCGTTGGTTAAATCTAGCACAAAACCGACAGCCAGGCACGTTGTGATCAGGGCCTAGGCAAGGAATACAGTATAAATGGAAATCCTTATGAGGTATTTGCTTCCCACAAGTAATACAATTATTAGCTTTTTCTGACATCGGTATGGAGCAAGAAAAAGTTTCAACAACAGGGTACTTAGCTTTATTGAAGACTTCGGTTTTGAAACTCAAACTCAAATATTTCAGTAGTCGGCTGACCGGCACTTGCAAAATGCTTGTTCTTCGGGCACCGCAAGGCAAGAAAGACTAAAGAAAATGGCGTTGGCTGCATGTTTTATACCCCTCACGTCAGGAGACGGCAACCGACGCAGGACCCAAGACTTTGGAATTCAGGCCGACTGAGGGCAACCTGCCAGGAGATTACCCAAATGTAATGACTGCAACAGTGAAACATGAAGAACATCTCCATATAGTTACATACAGACACACAGACGCTCCACTCACAAAGCTCAGCAAGGAAAGGATGGTTGCCTGCTACTGAGGTGTCAGGATCCTCAGTCAAAATAGCCACTACGTCCCTTCATCCTAGGTACACCTATGACCACTGCACTTGTGTAAGTGAATGACCTGAGACTCACCTCCTTGGACTTCATGCAGAGGGACACGATGAAGCTCTAAATATGCATCTGAACCAGATACTCTAGAGGATGACTGAAACAAAGGATGCTCTGGTCCTAGACGCCCTATCCTTCAGTTGGAAAAACCTGTCAGTTTACGCCTTTCCTTCTCTGCCTCTGCTACCCAAGGTCCTCCTAAAAGTCAGACAAGAGAAGAGAAAGATGGTATTAATTGCCCCGGACTGGCCCCGCCAATACTGGTACCCAATCCTAAGGAACTTGTCTCAATACCCAGCTTGGACCTTGCCTCAAAGACCACAACTACTGTCCCAACAAAACAATCAGATCCTGCACAATCAACTACAGACTCTGAACCTGGCAGCATGGCTAGTCATGTAATCATACGAATGACACCTCTCAGTAAAGCTGTGATGGATGTCATTCTGGAAGCCAGAAGGCCTAGTACTAGAAAATCTTATGCTGACAAATGGAAGAGATTCTGTGCTTGGAATCAAGCACAGGGAGCTGATGCAGCAGAACCACATATTCCTCAGATATTACAATACTTAACTGAGATGCTTGAGAAAGGCCTGTCTTTCTCATCAATCAAAATCCATGCCTCTGCCATTTCGGCTCATTACAATACGGAGCCACCAATCTTTTCTCATCCTTTACTAAAGCAGTATCTTAGAGGAGCCAAAAACTTTAGGCCTCCTAGAAGATCACCATTACCTGCATGGGACCTCAATTATGTGTTGGAAAAGCTCACCTTGCCTCCATTTGAACCAGCCGCTACTGCTGATATAAAGTTCTTATCATGGAAGACGGTTCTGCTACACTTCAGCAAGAAGAGTTTCAGATCTACAGGCCCTCATGGCTGTAGAGCCTTTTATCATATTTTGCCCAGAAAGGGTGTCTCTGAGGACAAATCCTACTCTTATGCCTAAGGTGGTTTCCAGTGTGGCTCTTAACCAAACAATTCATCTGCCAACTTTTTATCCAAATCCGCAGAACAAAGGGGAGAGAATTCGGCATTCCTTGGACGTACACAGACAGCTAAGATTCTACTTGAGCAGGCCAAAAGCTCCAAGAAAAACTGAGCAATTACTAGTGTCATATGCTGCAGGATCAGAAGGAAAGGTCATCTCAAAGCAGACAGTTTCAAAGTGGATAAGCCACGGCATCCGTTTCTGCTACTTACACCATGGTAAACCTGTGCCCAAGGGCATTAGGTCTCATTCCACCAGAGCTGCAGCTACTTCGGCAGCCTTTCTCAGAGGAGTACCAACCAAAGACATTCTAGAGGCTGCTACTTGAGTTCTATTCACACCTTTACAAAGCATTACCATTTGCCTCTCTACTCTTAAGTCCAGGGCAGGCTTTGCCACTGCAGTGCTGCAGGGCCTTATAGCCGCACCTAAAGCTGTTTAGCTCCAGCCTCCCAGCCATAGCTTTGGGATTCTACCCAAATGTAATGACTGCAACAGTGAAACACGAAGAACATAGTACAGTTGTGTACACTTACCATAAATGTAGATGTTAGAGTGTATTCACTGTTGCAATCCAGGTTACCCTCCCACAGTCCCCCTGTCATTCTACAGTTTATCTTTCCTTCTCTATCTTCTACAACCTATGTGGTGTATTTGCTTGTAGATGAGGATTTTTGGGGGCACCTGACATCGGGGGCAAGAAAAACTAAAGAAAATGGCATTGGCTGCATGTTTTATACCTCTCACGACCTGACGTCATGGAAGAGAAGACAGCAACTGATGCAGGAGCCAAGACTTTGGAATTCAGGCCGACTGAGGGCAGCCTGCCAGCAGATTACCCAAATGTAATGACTGCAACAGTGAATACACTCTAACATCTACATTTATGGTAAGTGTACACAACTGTACTTTTCCACTTGCAGATTGTGCAACCCTGTACAAATGACTTAACCAGACGGTCCTCCTGGGTTGCTGTTGAAGATAGGCACTTCTTGCTAGTGGTCTTAAAGCTTTTCTATTCCTCCAGGTAGACGTTCTTGAGACTCTTGGTTTAAAACTGATCAACAGAGGCTTAGGTCACAAAAATGCATCTGAGTTTCTGTTTCTGCTTCTGATTTGAAATGACAGTCTGCTGCAAAAGCAGCCCAAGGTATAAAGTTACAGAAGGGTACTTGGTCATACAGTGGATTTTGAGGTTAGGTTTCACTTTCCGAGATTGTTTTTTTTTTTATTTGTTTTTAGATTCCTTTGATTTATTTTTTTTTTTATTTTTATTTATTTATCATTTGTTGACCGGGAAAGTCCGACTAGGTTCCACAGAGCCTGTTTTCAGCGGAGGCCCGGGGAGAAATGCTCCAGATGCATGTCTTTGGAATGTGGGAGGAAACCGGAGTACCCGGAGGAAACCCACGCGAACACAGGGAGAACATGCAAACTCCACACAGAAGGCACCCCAGCCGAGAATCGAACCGGAGAACCTCTTGCTGTGAGGTAACAATGTTAACCACTGCACCACTGTGCCACCCGTGGTGTAGTTTGTAGTTTAGCATAATATTTTACTGTGATGAGATTTGCATTGAAATTTGGAGGTGGAAGGGCTGAGAAGAGATTTTAGAGCATAGAGACTGCCAGTTTTATATGTTTTATAGATGTGAGGAGTGCTTGTTAATTTAGTTATTGCTCATGAGAAGATTGCTGAGACTTTTGAAAAGGTGGAGAAACTTGCCAGTGTGGCATGTATCCCAAACAACTGTGTACTGAAAACCACTATTGTAGTGGCTGTTGTAGTGAGTACCTCAGTTACGTTACATACTCGGTGATGCTCACAAAGTCTGTGTAAATGTTGTGTTATGATCAGCAATTTTCTGCAGAAAGTAAGCATTCTAACTGTTTGCTTGTCTTTTGTTGTGTACTGATATAATTTGACAGAATCTATATATTAAAATTATTTATTATAAAAGCATTCATCAATACATTGAATGATGACTGTTTTTTAGTTTTTAATATTGGTTATCCCAATATATTCAGATGCATTACGCTAAGAAAAAGGAATGTCTCTTTAAATGTGATTAATTGTTATACTAGTTAATTAACTAATTAGAAAAGCTGTTGGAGGGTATAAAAATGCAAATGTACAATGTCAATTAGATTCTGATGAAGTCTCCGTAAAGGAGACGAAAGCGCTTAATGTATGTGTTTTTGGTCTATGGATTCTGTTTTTGGATTTTAACATTAAACTGCAAAAATATTCCTTGTCTCGTTGATGGTATATATTGATGGTATATATACAAAGTGAAATACGAATTGAAGAAGATTTAACAAGGGCAGCCTTAATAGTGCCGGAGCAGTGACTTTTGGTGTTTTGTGTTATTTTTGGTTACCAGTTGCTTGTTTTTTGTTCCGGACTAGAGGAGTCCAATTATTAACCAATGGAAAGTAGTGGTATGCTAAACGAACTTCTACGAGTAATCCAGGCATACTCGCAAGCTGAAACTTCACCTGCAGGAGCCTCGAATGAAATTCCTTGTGCGCAGAGTAGCCCGAAGGACCCAAGGGCTAACCGAGTGACGTCGGAAGCTGGCGACCAACAGACACAAGGTGGAGGGGCCAAGGAAGTGAATGAGAGTCAGAGGAACGCCAATGTGGGGAATTACAACAATTCGAATTTTAACAGAGACAGGGGCAGAGGAGAATACGCTATTGTGGTAAAATACAAAGACATGGACTTCGCTCAATGGCTTAAGTCGTTTACGCGTAGCGGAAAGGAAAAAGAAAAACTGAATACAAGGGAACAAACCAATAGTGTCACATACAAAGAAAAATGTAAGAACTTTAAGAAATTATTATTTAAATTTAAATCACTGACTGTGGAAAACTGGTACTTCGAGAAATGCATTAAAGAAAAGATAGTACCAAAAGGACTTAGAGATTCCGAATAGTAGTTACAGTGATGGAACATTTTTTAAGAACAAGTTTCCGAATAGTAGTTACAGTGATAGAACATTTTTTAAGAACATAAGTGATATTCTTAATGATTGTGGACTTGCTATTTTAAAAGCAATGATTCAACATAATACTGATGTTATGGAACAATTGAAATGTGAAATAGATAAAAATGCATGGTGAAATCAATTCTGATTTGTTGTATTCGTTGGATGAGTATAAAAATGTTTATTATAGAGTTTTACATGATGCTGATATGGCTACAAACACTAATATCAACCGTAAATTAAAGAAATTTGATAGAGATATTAGTGAATATGGGAAAGGTAGCGCATACAATTTTGAAAACTTTACTACTAATAATAATAATTATAAGCATAACAGTCGTTTTAAAGCGAATTCTCAAGGCAGGAACAACCATTTTTTCTCAAGGGGGGCTTTTAAGGAAGGTCATTGGGAGCGTGGTCAAGTAGAAGGCCACAACCAATCCTTTTATGAAGAGTATCCAAATTTGGAAGGGAATGACAATGTTGTTGGTAACAATGTCCCTTTAGGAATGGAGGAAGTGAGGAGGTCGGAGAGGTTGAGGAACCGAGGAAGTGAGGAGGTCGGAGAGGTTGAGGAACTGGAACCAACAGGTATCCTATGCACAGACCGCCTCAGGGAACAACATACACTTGGGGAGGGGGTACAGACAGCAAAATTTCCAGTAACCCCAGTTTATGAATTAATGCAAGTCCACACTATTAGCAGTTTTACGGAGGCTCACGACAATACTAATGGAATTTTAAATAACATACAACAATTTTAACATTTTTAATTACACTGACACTGTTATTAATCAAAGTTTTTTTGATTTATTTATAAAAGGTTTTACTTTTATACCAGTGGAAAAGCCAAGTATTGAGAATTTAATTCTTGATGTTAAATTATTTACATGTAAATTAAATTTTAAACATTTATATAAGGATGAAGTGGGACAATACAAGGTAAACCCACTGAGTAGGCGTAGTACATTTAATCCACCTATACAATGTGAAATTTTAAATTTTGAAAGATGTATAATTAATAGAATAAGGAATGAATATAAGACTAATAACAAAGTGAAACATAATTTGACTAAAGATGAAAATAAGTTATTAAATGAACTGAGTAACAATGATAAAATACGTGTCATGAAGCCTGACAAAGGTGGGGGTATAGTCCTCATGGACAAGTGGGACTATATTAAAAAAATGAAAGATATATTAGACAAAGATGAACAGTATAGTTTGGTTACCAAAAATGAGATTAATATATTATATAGGAAGATAGATTTAATTCTGGAAGATAATTTGTTTTGTGGTGTGATTGATTTAGATTTATACAAGTTTTTAATGGTACCTAAACCAGTGATACCAGCAATATTTGGTATACCGAAAACACAAATCATTAGTGGACCCCCCCCCTATGAGACCAATAGTAGCATCACAAGGGTCAAAAACCCAAGCTATGGCAATTTATGTGGATACTATGATTAAGGAATTTTATGTTAAGTATGACCACATATTAAAGGATTCGTGGGATTTTTTGACCAAAATAGGAGAAAGTATTTATAGTGAAGAAATGTACTTTATAACTATTGATGTCAAAGACTTATTTTCAGACATCCCACAAACTACTGGAATGGAATGGTTTGAAAAAGTTTTAATTGAAATTAATTTTCTCACAGCTGTCCAATTTAGGACGGTGCTAGAATGTATGGAGTTAGTATTAAAATATAACTTTGTATACTTTGAGGGTGACTATTACCACCAAAAAGAAGGGGTGGCGATGGGTTCCGCCTGTGCTCCAGTATATGCTAACATAATTATGTTATACTGGGAAAGACAATATGTTTTTAGTTCTAAATACAATCAGCATATTGTCAAGTACTTTAGGTTCTGGGATGATATCTTTGTTTTATGGAATGGAACAAAAGACTGCATTGATGAGTTTATACAGTATATTAACTATACTACCTCATTCTTAAGTTTTGTACATCAAATAGAAATGGAGGAAATACATTTCCTTGATGTTAAGTTAAGTAAAGATAGACACAGAAAATGTTCCAAATCCAATGTTTTTAGGAAGGAAAATGATTCCAACGCATACCTCCATTTTGACAGTGACCATCCTTACCAACTTAAGAAAAATGTCGTAAAAGGGAAAATGATTAGGATGGCCAGGATGGTATCGGAGGAGGTGGATTTTCTAAAAGAGCTTGAACATGTTGAATTAATGTTTATTGAAAGAGGGTATCCTAAGGAACTTATTGAACCAATAAAAGAATATGTAAAATTAGAGAGAGGAACTAGGTACAAACCTCTATTAACCAACTTTGGCATTCCAGTGGTTAATGGTGGACTAAATTATACAAATGAGGTGAATGAAGTAACGAACACACAAAATACTACAAGAACTAATTTAATACCATATTTAACTCTTACATACTACCAGGATGTAGGGTGGTTGAAGAAAAGCTTCCATGAGACATGGGGGATGTTTAGGAATATGGCTGTCAAGACAGATGTGTTTAAGAGTGATGTAAAACTCAGTTTTAGGAAAAACAAGAATATCCTGGAGAAAAAGAAAATGGAAAGAAGTGGGACTAATAAAAAGCATGGAACTTTTAAATGTGGCAGATGTGCGCAATGTCCGTACATTGCGGAAACAAAAGAATTGAGAATACCAAACTTATTAACCTTAAGAGCCAAAAAATACAGTAGTTATTCAAAAGGAGTAATTTATTTGGTGATATGCAAGGCTTGTCAAAAATATTATATTGGCAAAACTGAGAGACATCTCAGAAACAGAATATATGAGCATATAAGAGATCTAAACAGACATAATGAGAATAATGCCCTGTATAGGCATGCAATAGAATGTAAAAAAGCAGATTTTAAATTTTGGGTGCTTTTTAGAAGTTGAATATATGGAATGCGGAGGTGATTGGGAAACTAAAGTTGAGTATAGGGAGATGATCTGGCAATTAAGATTGGATGCTTGCAGCGGCAAAGGCCTGAATGATCACCTATCAATCACCCCCGCACTGAAAATATTAGCAATGGACCCGAAAAAATTAAAATGTTAAGATAAGAAAAGAAAATTGCTTGCTTAAATATATGCCTATAATGGTTGTTAAATGATCCAAAATCACTATTATTTTTCAACTTTTATAGTTTTACAGGTATTGTGTTCATGGCTGTTTTTATAGTTGTTCTAAATCTGCATCTATAGATATTTTATCACATCTGTTTTTACACCTGTATTTTTATATCTGTATTTTTATATCTGTATTTATACCTGCCCTTACAATGGATTGGAATACTACATTGTGAGATTTTTCTTCATTTTTCAATTTTTCTCAATTTTAAGGGCTACTATTTATTGATGTCAGGTTAAAACCTATTTATTGATGTCACTTATTGATGTTATTTATTTATTTATTGAAGTTACCTGTTGATGGTATTTTTTCATTGTATACTCAGTTCAGTATTATCATTATTTCGGCATTCATTATATATATATTAAGTTATTACGATGAATTACTACAATGTGAAGTTATACTTACATTACATTACATTACAGTATACACATTTATGTAGAGATATAACACGGGCCTATTTGTGTATATATGTACTTACATTACTATATACATATCTTCTGTTTTTATACAGTATTTCGTATATATACACACTTGTATTTATGTATTTATGTTTAATTTTATATTTATATTTTCACATATTTATATATTTATATTCCTATATTTATATATTTATATATTCAAATATATATTTACATAGTGCATTCTTTTTATGGGACATAATTAATTTACACATCATATAGTCCAGTTTTAATTCTGCATTTACATATACATATATATAATAACATTAATATATATATATATATATATATATATATATATATATATATATATATATATATATATATACATATATACATCTTTTATATTTAACACCATTTATATATGCACAATTTTAACTTATAACGTAAGTCTTAGAGAATTGTTCTTGAGCCTCTGTTTGTTTATTTAACTTCATTAGTAATTTATACATACATTAGTTTCACTATGAATCTATATATTAAAATTATTTATTATAAAAGCATTCATCAATTAGCAACATTGAATGATGACTGTTTTTTAGTTTTTAATATTGGTTATCCCAATATATTCAGGAGCATTACGCTAAGAAAAAGGAATGTCTCTTTAAATGTGATTAATTGTTATACTAGTTAATTAACTAATTAGAAAAGCTGTTGGAGGGTATAAAAATGCAAATGTACAATGTCAATTAGATTCTGATGAAGTCTCCGTAAAGGAGACGAAAGCGCTTAATGTATGTGTTTTTGGTCTATGGATTCTGTTTTTGGATTTTAACATTAAACTGCAAAAATATTCCTCGTCTCGTTGATGGTATATATTGATGGTATATATACAAAGTGAAATATGAATTGAAGATTTAACAAGGGCAGCCTTAATAGTGCCGGAGCAGTGACTTTTGACTTTTGATAATTTGACAGCACTCAAGTGGTAAATTAGCTGACGCAACCATGGAAGCTTATTAGCACTATAGCAAAATTAAAGCTATGGACTTGCCAAGTGTTTGAGATGTTGTGTGTTTTACTAATTTGCTGTTAATGGAAATAAATGTTTAAATCCTTCCACATGGAGTTCCTTTGATATTTGTGATACATTTGGATTTTTTTCACATTTGTTTTTGTTTGCCCTTAACCACTCACTATCTCTTGTCCTTACTCCTCCCCAGTTCACACATGGTCTACAGTAAAGCAGATAGAAGCATCTTGATAGGGAACCATTCTGATGACGGGGAAACTTTTCCCTTTTTGGGTGGACTCTCTCAACCCTCACCCTTGACATAATACATGTAAGGATGTCAACACAGTCCATTTGATAATGTAGGAAATTTTGTTCATCATTAGATCACTGTTGCAGTAATGCTGACAGTTGGGATATATCCTGCCAAGGATACTGTATGTTTAGCTAGTAGGCCAAAATAGAAGACATTCCTTCATCACGTGCCATATAGCCAAACTTGGAGCTAAACACGAGCACAAAAATCCTTAGAACTTTCTTGCAGCTAGTTCAGGAAGCATCATGTCAAAGCTCGGTCTGTCAGCCATTCAAAAGAATCTCCTTTGCCATTGTGAAAGAAAACTTTATACCATGTTGTTTGGACCCTTTCTCTTTTTTTCATATTTTGGAATTGTGCTTATGTCATCAAAGAAAGGAAAATGTCTATGCTAGGCAGATTGCATACAAAGACAATACTCTGCATCTTTTCTGTGTTGGGGTAAAGCATAAAATCAGAGACTGCACTATTTTTCAGGCTTTTGTCCCCAAAACATCCAATATGATGCTGTCCTTTTCATTCTTCTTCACATATGGGTTAAGGACCCAATCCTGGGATTTGACTTGGCCACTTTTACAAGACTTAGGTTCTTGATTTCGAGTTACTCCCTCAGCCTATATTGCTCTGTTCCATCCCCAGCTCCTCAGATCTCGTTTGCCACCGTTGTGTCAAGACGCGTCTCTGGTCTTGAGTTGTGAGAGTGAAGTTTACTTTTTATATTATTGTTAACTTGGGTTAATCCTTTAGAATTTTGGCAGTTTATCTATCATAGTTATTGCCTTTTGTCTCCTCCTCCATCTCTTAACTTTTTATAAGTTCCCTGGCATTTGGGTGTGCTTCATCTTTACTTTCCTTTCTTAGTGTCCTTTGGCACTTGTATCCCTGTTAGTAGTAGTAAAAAAATGTGTTAACATATTTAAAGTTTTAACATATTTAAGAGTTGCTGTTCTGTAGAGTGTGTAGCTGATAAGCTAGTCCTGTTAGAACCTGCTGTTTTTTTTTGTACGCACAGATAGTTTCTTTTTGTGGCCATGCCTAAAAAAACATCTGGTTATAAGAAATGGACTTCTTGTGGGCAGACGATCCCCAATTCCAGTGCCCACAAGAAGTGCATCAACTGACTGGGGGCCTGAAACTTTGACGTCAGCATGTGACATGTGCTTCTTTTAATCCTTTTTAATCCTAGGGCCATATCCATTAGCCGCAATAAACATACACTCAAGGACTTACTGCCAGCTACTTCATCATCTTCACCTGGGGCTCAAACTCCTAAGTTGCATCATGACTGCAGATTCTAAAAAGTGAGCTGAACAGATGTTGTTGAGGACTTCACTGGAGCCGCCTCATAAAATTGCAAAAACTTCTGATCCCACGTCTTTGGATCTGAAGATGGTGGCACCTCCTTTGCATCCACAGTCCTCTCTGGATCCAACAGGAGTAAGAACCATCATCAGCTGTCCCGTGCCTTTCACCTCCTGCTCAGATCCCGGATCCTTGGATCTGATGGCCAAGAGCCACTCTCTAGAAATCGCTTTGAAGCTCATCTCTTCAACTTTGCCCTATAAGTTGTGTGAAACCCCTAAAAAGCATTCCATGCCTGCATCCGTAACATCATCGAGATCCTCTAGGAGCTTGACTGAGGCAGATATGGATAGGATGATGCAGAGGTTTTTCCAGGGCTCAGATGCAGGTGGGATTGTTCTTAGTGTTTCACTGTTGCAGTCATTACATTCGGGTAATCTGCTGGCAGGTTGCCCTCAGTCGGCCTGATTAACAAAGTCTTGGGTCCCGCGTTGGATGCTGTCCCTTCTTCCATAACGTCAGGTCATCAGGGGTATAAAACATGCAGCCAAAGCCATTACATCAGTCTTTCTTGCGGCGTGGTTCCCGAAGCAGAAGCAGTTCGCAAGTGCCGGTCGGCCGACTCCTGAAATTTTTGTTTTCGAGTTTCAGAACCAAAGTCTTCAACTAAAAGCGAAGTATCCCATTGGGGAAACTTTTTCTTACTCCTTACCGATATCAGTAAAAGTTAATAATTGCATTACTTGTGGAAAGAAAATACCTCATAAGGATTTTCATTTGTATTGTATTCCTTGCCTAGGCCCTGACCACAACGTACCTTGCTGTCAGTTTTGTGCTAAATATAATCAACGCACGATTAGACGTCTGTATATTTTTGCTTCTAAATATTTTGGCTCAAGATTTAATTATCCAGAAATGTCTGTTAACAATCTGACTACTGGAATACCTAAAAAAACGCGAAGAAAGACAGAGACGGACCGTCGAGGTCCAAAACTGACAACAACGCTTCTCCTAAGCCAGTCGCCAGTTCGCTGGTTCTCATTGAGGCGCTTTTGCAGCCCCTGATACCCGCTACTTCTGATTCGCAGGCCTCTACTGAGACACCATTCAGAGTCCGGTATGCTTCAATTATGAAACCCGCGGATGTCTCTACCTTAGATGGGTCCAGAGCCGCTGTGCAGGCACCAGCTTCTGAAGGTGTTTTCAGGCCTACAGATTTGTATATCAGACCGATGTCATCTTCAAAACTAAGGCCAAAATCTAAATCTGTGTCTAAAAAACCGACGCCTGGGCCACATGTGCAGGCCCCTATGCCTAAAAAACAAGTGATCAAAATGGCTGAAGATTTAATTACTCTGATCAGGGGTAGCCAACCCCCTCCTTCCAAGAGGCCTAGGCAAGAGATTATGATCTTCTGGCCAGGATTCTATTTCTTCTGACTCTTCTAATGAACAGGATTTGTCTATTCCTACTTATGAGGACTCTGCAGAAGATTCCATTCCTTCTGCTTCTCCCCCCTGAGGATTTTTCTTTTGGGGAAACTTTACATACCGTAAGGGAACATTTCCACTGGGAAAATCAGGATTTCTCAATCTAAAAAGAGACTTGGGGATTTTCTTCTTCTTCCTCAGCATAGGCCTTTGGCTATACCTCCTGTTCTAGACGTTGTTGATTGTTTTTTCAGAGTCTAGTAGGGCTCCTGATTCTCTGCCTCCGGCTCCTTGTAAGCCAAACAGGTACTACAGGGTTCCTGACTCCCACAAATTCCTTTTCAAAAATCCTATTGCTGATCCTGAAACCATTTCTCAGGGTCCCAAGGGCATTAAGGCCTCTACTGCTAAAAATCCTACCCCTTCTGATAGAGATTCCAGGGCGCTGGATAGATGGGGTAAGAAGGTTTACACTTCTGCAACCTTGGCATTCAGGGCTTTAAACTGTCAATTTCATATGCTTAAATATCAACACCATATCATGGGACTACTTAAACAGAAAATGATGTTAATCTCTGACTGTATGGAAAATAAAGATTTACAAGATTTATTACATTCAGCTGAACAAGTTGGAAAACGTACTTTGCAATGTGGTTTTGATTCCTTGGAGGCATCTTGCAGGCCTGCTGTAATTGGATCTGTGCTAAGAAGGCATGCTTGGCTCAGAGCAAACTCTGCCCGACCATGTTAAAGCAAAATTGTTGGATGCTCCTTTACAACAGGACCGTCTCTTTGGTAATAAGGCTGAAGAAGTGGAGCCGCTCAAGTCAAATCCAGACATTCCAAAGGCTCCAGGTTTCAGTCACAAGGAACTTTTAGAACAAAACAATGGGGTACCTCCACTTGCAAATCTGGAAACAACAAGGCACCTCGCTATGGTAAAAAGTCTCAATGACTTCCCTCTACAATCACCAAGCACTTACCTTTTAGCCACCCCTTTGGGGGGAAAACTGGCACTTCATGCGCGGAACTGGCAATTTATTACCCAGGACAAATAGGTTTTAAATATAGTATCCCAGGGATACAGATTTCATTTCCACACATTGCCAATCCCAAACAGATGGCCAGACCTACCCCCAAATGAGTGGGCAGAGGCCCAGAAACAAGTTATGTCCCTCATGAACATGGGGGCTATTCAACCAGTACCAGAAGAGGAAAAGGAACAGGGTTTCTATTCAAGACATTTCCTGGTACCCAGAAAAGACAAGTCATGGCATCCAATTCTGGACTGATCCACTCTAAACACATTTCTGGACATGCCAAAATTCATGATGCTGACTCTTCAACAGTTACTGCCTATGCTAGGCAAAGATGCCTGGTTGGTAACTCTAGACTTAAGAGGCTTACTTGCATATCCCAATCAGGGAATCTTGCAGAAAATACCTCCGCTTCAAAGCAGGCTACTTGCATTACCAGTTCTCTGCACTGCCCTTTAGCTTATCTACTGCGCCCAGGGTCTTCGCAAAGTGCCTAGCTCCAGTCATTGCGTTTTGCAGGCAAAGAAATATCCAGATATATCCATACCTGGACGACTGTCTAATTCATGCAGAAAACAAGGAAATTCTTCTGAAGTATCTGGCGTTTGTAAAAAGGGTTCTAACTTGTCTAGGGTACACCATAAACGAAAATAAATCACAACTGGTACCCTCTCAAAAAATTACATTCCTGGGTGCAAGCTTGAATACAACTGCCCAGAAGACTGACTTACGCAAGAAAAGCAAATTCAATTGGTGACTTCATTCAAACAGGTGGCCACAAAAACCCTGCTATCTGCAAGACAAATTCTGCAAGCCTTGGGGTTCATGGCCTCCTGCATTCTTCTAATTCCATATGCAAGACTGCATATGAGGAAACTTCAGTGGTACTTAAGTTTATGGAATCAACATTGTCACAGCCTGGAAACAATGATTCCTATCATACCTTGCCTGCAACTAGAGTTCCTATGATGGGCAGAGGCCTGGCACCAAAACAAGGGACTGTCATACACCCCCCCCACTGCTGCCCAAACCCTAACTACAGATGCATCAGACTATGCTTGGGGGGCTCATCTGGCAGGAAAATGCATTCAGAGCAAATGGAGCCCAAATCAAATGCACCTTCTTATCAATCAGAAAGAGATGCTAGCTGTACAGAATGCACTGACAGCCTTCAAGGACAACCTTCATCCAGGACAATTAATGATAGACAAACAACACCACAGTTATGTGGTACATAAACAAGCAGGGGGTTACACATTCCTACCCCCTTTGCAGAGTAGCCATGGCATTGTGGAACATGGCCTTGAACTACCAAGTACAACTACAAGCTCAGTTCCTGCCAGGAAAGCTAAATACTCTGGCAGACAAACTAAGCAGAAATCTTATGGCCCACACGAATGGATACTGGAACCACAAATTTTCAACATGGCACGCAAATGGGCGAGTCCAGACATAGATCTTTTTGCCTCACCCCAGAATTAGCAGTTGGACAAATTCTGCACAAGATTTCATCACAAAAAAGCTTGGAAAGTGGATGCTCTATCATTCAGCTGGAAAAACTTGTCAGTCTATGCTTTTCCCCCTCTGCCTCTTCTCTCCAAAGTTCTACTAAAAGTCAGACTGAACAAACCAAAAATGATTCTGATTGCTCCAGAGTGGCCTCGCCAACACTGGTACCCACTCCTGCCCAATGTGTCACACCTTCCTCCGTGGCACCTGCCTCAGACACCTTACCTACTGTCTCAGCAGAACTACCAAATTCTGCACACTTAGTTCCAAACTTTGAATCTTGCAGCTTGGCTAATCATCTAATTTCACCCTTGGCATCCCTCAGCAAACCTGAGATGGATGTCATTTTGGAGGCTAGAAGGCCTAGTACTAGAACATCATATGCTAACAAATGGAAAAGATTCTGTGCCTGGAACCAATCACAAGGATTAAGCACAGCAAATGCCCACTATTCCTCAGATTCTGCAGTACTTAACTGAGATGCTTCACAAGTACCTATCGTTTTCGTCCATAAAAATCCATGCCTCTGCCATTTCAGCTCATTGCAACACAGAACCTCCCCTCTTCTCTCATCCTCTGCTAAAGCAGTATCTCAGAGGGGCCAAAAACTTACGACCTCCCAGGAGAGTGCCAACCCTTGCATGGGACCTCAATTTTGCTTTGGAAAAACTCACTTTCCCTCCTTTTGAGCCAGCTGCTTCTGCAGACCTAAAATTGCTCTCCTGGAAAACAGCTTTCCTTTTAGCAGTCACTTCAGCTAGAAGGATTTCCGAATTACAGGCTCTTATGGCAGTGGAGCCTTTCATTATTTTTCATGCAGACAGGGTGTCTTTTCAGGACCAGTCCATCTTTCATGCTTAAGGTGGTATCCAGTGTAGCTCTTAATCAGACCATTCATCTACCAGCTTTCTTTCCCAATCCACAGAACAAGGGTGAGCGGATTCTGCATTCATTGGATGTACACAGACAACTTAGATTTTACTTGAACAGGACAAAAGCTGTAAGAAAATCTGAACAACTATTGGTGGCATTTGCTGTAGGGGCAGAGGGAAAGGCCGTTTCAAAGCAGACTATTTCTGAATGGATAAGCCATTGTATTTGTTTCTGCTATATGCACCATGGTAAACCTACAACCAAGGGGATCAGATATCATTCCACAGGGTTGCATCCATTTCTGCAGCCTTTCTCAGAGGGGTTCCTACCAGAGACATTCTAGAAGCTGCTACCTGGAGCTCAGTTCATACGTTCACCAAACATTACCATTTACCTCTTTTCTCTAAATCCAGAGCTGGCTTTGCCAATGCTGTCCTGCAGGGCCTTATAGCTGCTTCTAATGCTGTATAAACCCATCCTGCCAACCACAGCTTTGGGATTCTACCCAAATGTAATGACTGCAACAGTGAAACACTAAGAACATAGTACTGTTGTATACAGTTACCGTAAATGTAGATGTTCAAGTGTATTCACTGTTGCAGTCCTGGTTACCCAGCCTCCTGTTTTTCTCTTACTATACCTCTCCTTTCTTTTACTATGCTTTAAAATCCTTTTTGGTGTATTTGCTTTTGTTTGGTGGTATTTTGTTGTGTTTTTATTTATATATATATATATATATATATATATATATATATATATATATATTGCTCCCCATTTGGGGGGCACCTGACATCTGGGGCAAGAAAAACTGATGTAATGGCATTGGCTGCATGTTTTATACCCCTGACGACCTAACGTCATGGAAGAAGGGACAGCAACCGTTGCAGGACCCAAGACTTTGTTAATCAGGCCGACTGAGGGCAACCTGCCAGCAGATTACCCAAATGTGACTGCAACAGTGAATGCACTCGAACATCTACATTTATGGGAAGTGTACACAACTGTACTTTCCTGCCAACTTCCTCCATTGTTGACTCTGTGAATGCACCTGACCAACCAGTAGTCTCTCCTTCTCTGATCAGACCTGCGGTCTTAGAGTGTCTGGATCCAAGATCCCTGAGAGGGTTGGTGTCTGCTCTGAAGAAACTCCCTAGACTCTTGATGATTTTCCTGACCGGCTCTGATGATCTTCGGTGTTTCACTATTGCAGTCATTACATTTGGGTAATCCTGCTGGCAGGTTGCCCTCAGTTGGCCTGAATTCCAAAGTCTTGGGTCCTGCGTCAGCTGCTGTCGCCCCTTCCCTGACGTCAGGTTGTCGGGTATAAAAGAAGCAGCCAACACCATTTTCTTTAGTCTTTCTTGCCACACGGTGCCCAAAGCAGAAGCAGTTCGCAAGTGCCAGTCGGCCGACCCCTGAGATTTTCGTGTTCGAGTTTCAGATCCAGAGTCTTCATAAAGCTAAGTACCCCATTGGGAAAACTTTTTTCTTGCTCCAGACTGATGTCAGAAAAAGTAAATAATTGCATTTCTTGTGGAAAGAAAATACCTCATAAGGATTTTCATTCTTACTGTATTCCTTGCCTAGGCCCTGATCACAACGTTCCTAGTTGTCGGTTTTGTGCTAGATTTAACCAACACACTAAGCGTCGGTATGATTTTGCTTTAAACTATTTTGGATGCCGGTTTAATTATCCAGAAATGTCGTTGGATAGTCATCCAACAACCAGAGTTCACAAAAAATGCAAGGAAAAGGAGAGAGATAGACAACCGAGGCCCAAAACTGATGATGAAGCTTCTCCTAAGCCAGACGCCGGTTCTCAGTGAGGTGCTTTCGCAGCCCCTGATGCCCACTACTTCAGAGTCACAGGCCGCTACCGACTCCTACGTGGGGTCAGCCATGCCGCTGGAAACTCAAGGTATTGGAGCCTCGGATACTATTCCTTCAGATGGGTCAGGAGCTGCTGAGCAGGCACCGGCCTGAGGGTGTATTCAGACCTAAACATTTTTATATTAAACCAACTTCAGCTTCAAAGGCAGACTAAAGCACCTTCTAAAGCAAAGAAACAAGTTCAAGAGCCACGTGGACAGGCCTCTATGCCCAAAACACAAATGCTCAAAATGGCTGAAGACTTTATTACCTTGATCAGGGGTTCCCATCCCCCTCCTAATAAGAGGCCTAGGCAAGAGACTGACTGAATCTTCAGATCAGATTTCCATTTCTTCTGATTCCTCTTCTGATTAGGAATATCCCCCCCCCCCCCGCCCCCCATGAGGATTCTGATGCAGAAGAATCTATACCTTCAGCTTCTCCTCCAGAGGACTATTCTTTTGGGGAAACTTTGCATACCATGAGAGAGCATTTCAACTGGGAGAGCCAAGATTTTTCAGAATCTAAAAAGAGGCTCAGGGATTTCCTTTTACTACCTCAACACAGGCCACTAGCCATCCCACCTGTGTTAGACATTGTAGATGATGTGTTTTCGGAGTTTAGTCTTACCCCTGACTCTTTACCTCCAGCCCCTGTTAAGCCTGACAGATATTACAGGGTTTCTGACTCTCATAAATTCCTTTTTAAAAACCCTGCTGCAGACCCAGAAACTATTTCTCAGGGTCCCAAAGGAGTTAAGGCTTCCACTGCAAAAAACCCTACCCCCTCTGACAGAGATTCTAGATGAGGAAAAAAGGTTTACACATCTGCTACCTTGGCTATAAGGGCCTTAAACTTTCAGTTTCATATGCTCAAA
Source organism: Protopterus annectens (assembly GCF_019279795.1). Lineage (NCBI taxonomy): Eukaryota > Metazoa > Chordata > Ceratodontiformes > Protopteridae > Protopterus > Protopterus annectens. The sequence goes on along the minus strand of NC_056728.1, from coordinate 754,305,869 downwards.
TATCAGCAACATGTCATGGCATTGCTTAAACAGAAAATGGTAAACTCTGAATGTGCAGAAAAGGAAATGCAGGATTTATTGCATGCAGCTGAACAAGTTGGAAAGCATACTTTGCAATGTGGTTTTGATTCTTTGGAGGCCTCCTGTAGGGCCGCAGTTACGGGTTCTGTAATTAGGAGGCATGCTTGGTTAAAGGAACAAAATCTGCCTGATCATGTCAAAGTTAAATTGTTAGATGCACCTTTACAGCATGATTCTTTGTTTGGTGTTAAGGCAGAAGAGGTGTTAAAAGAAAATGGAGGACAAAGCTAAATCTATGCAAACTGTCAAAGATTTTTTACAAGTACAGCCCCCTAGGTTTAATAGACACTGGCCAATAAAGATTTGGTCCTTTCCTGTGTCAGACAAACGTCAAAGGGGCAGATCCAGATGCCCTAGAGGCAGATCCCAGGCCCAGGGTTCATACAGGTCAAAACAATGGGGTGCTTCCACCTCCGAAGTTGGAGAAGACAAATCACAACCATACAGGAAACAGTCCCAATGACTTCCCCCTGCCTGCACCAAGCACTTATCTCCTGGCAGCACCCTTAGGGGGAAAATTAGCACTTTTTTCTCAAAACTGGCACATTATAACCCAGGACAAGTGGGTTCTGAATATCGTGTCACAAGGCTACAAGTTCCATTTCCAAACCCTGCCAAAGACAAACAGCTTGCCAGACCTGCCCTAAAATCAATAGGCAGAGGCACAAAAACAAGTCTCATCCCTCATGCACATCGGGGCCATTCAACAAGCACCAGAGCAAGAGCAGGGACAAGGATTTTACTCTACTGTTCTTGGTACCCAGAAAGGACAAAGCCTGGAGGCCAATACCGGACCTATCTATTCTGAACACATTCCTGGATATACCAAAATTCAAGATGTTGACTTTGCAGCAACATCTGCCCATGCTGGGCAAGAACGCTTGGCTTGTGACTTTAGACCTAAAAGAGGCATAACTGCATGTCCCAATCAGACAAATATGCAGAAGTTACCTCGGATTCAAGGCGGGTTCAATGCATTACCAGTTCTCTGCCCTGCCCTTTGGCTTATCTACTATGCCCAGGGTCTTTACAAAGTGCCTGGCACCAGTAATTGCATTCTGCAGACAAAGAGGAATACAAATATATCCTTACTTGGACGACTGTCTAATTCAAGCAGAGAACAAGGACATTTTTCTACAGCATCTGGCGTTTGTGAAAAGACTTCTAACATGCCTAGGGTACACAGTCAACGGAAAGAAATCAAAACTAGTACCCTCTCAAGAGATAATATTCCTGGGTGCAAGCTTAAATACAACTGCCCAGATGGCTTATCTCACGCCAGACAAACCAAGGCAACTGACTACCTGTTTCAAAATGTTGGCAACAAAGGCCAGTTATCTGCAAGAAAAATTCTGCAGGCTTTGGGCTTCATGGCATCCTGCATCCCACTAATTCCATATGCAAGACTGCATATGAGGAAACTTCAATGGTACCTAAAAAGTGTTTGGACAACATTGCCACAGCCTGGAAACTATGATTACTCTCATTCCCTGCCTACAGCAGGAGTTTCGATGGTGGGCAAAGGCTTGTCACCAAAACAAGGGACAGCCGTTCACATTACCCCCAGCCAGGCAGACACTAACAACGGATGCATCAGATTATGCCTGGGGGTCCCACATGGCAGGCAGATGCATTCAGGGCACATGGACCTCAAACCAAATGCATTTGTATATCAGTCAAAAGGAGATGCTACCTGTTCAAAATGCCCTGACAGCCTTCAAGGACCTACTTCATCCAGGACAACTACTGATAAAGACAGACAACACCATGGTCATGTGGTATATAAACAAGGAGGGGGGCACACCATTGTACCCCCTTTGCAGACTAGCCATAACTTTGTGGGAGACAGCACTGACTTACCAAGTACATCTGCAGGCACAATTCCTGCCAGGAAGGAAAAATACTCTGGCAGACGAACTAAACAGAAACCTCATGGATCCCCACGAGTGGCAGCTGGATCCACAAGTCTTCAGCATGATAAGAAGGAAATGGAGATGCCGGGACATAGATCTATTTGCCTCCCCTCACAACTACCAACTAGAAAGATTCTGCACAAGGATTTATCAGACAAGCATGGAAAGTGGACGCTCTATCTTTCAGCTGAAAAAACATATCAGTATATGCCTTCCCCCCACTGCCTCTCCTCCCCAAGGTACTCCTAAAGGTCAGACAGGAGAAACCGAAGATGATACTGATTGCCCCCGACTGGCCCCGCCAGTACTGGTAACCAATACTAAGGAACTTGTCTCAAGGCCCAGCTTGGACCTTACCTCAAGTACCTCATCTACTGTCCCAGTAAACCAATCAGATCCTGCACAGCCAACTCAGGACTTTAAACCTGGCAGCATGGCGGATAATGTAGTCATGCAAAACACACCTCTCAGTAAAGCTGTGATGGATGTCATTTTGGAAGCCAGAAGGCCTTGTACTAGAAAATCTTATGCTGGAAAATGGAAGAGATTCTTTGTTTGGAACCAGACACGAGGAACCGATGCAGCTCTGCCAAATATTCCTCAGATTTTGCAATACTTAACTGAAATGCTGGACAAAGGCCTATCTTTTTCATCTATTAAAATTCATGCTTCTGCCATTTCGGCTCATTACAATACAGAGCCACCAATCTTTTCGCATCCCTTATTAAAACAGTACCTCAGAGGAGCCAAAAATTTAAGGCCCCTAAGGAGATTACCAATGCCTGCATGGGACCTTCAACTATGTCTTGGAAAAACTCACCTTGCCTCCTTTTGAGCCAGCTGCTACTGCTGATCTAAAGTTTTTATCTTGGAAAACAGCTCTGCTCCTAGAAATAGCTTTTGCAAGACGAATTTTAGAGCTACAGGCACTCATGGCTGTGGAACCTTTCATCATTTTTTATCCAGACAGGGTCTCTCTGAGGACAAACCCAGCATTTATGCCTAAGGTGGTGTCCAGTGTGGCCCTTAACCAAACTATCCACCTGCCAACCTTTTATCCAAAACCACAGAACAAGGGGGAGAGAATTCTGCATTCTTTGGACATACACAGACAACTTAGATTCTACTTGGACAGAACCAAAGCTTTCAGAAAGACAGAGGAATTACTAGTGGCATATGCTGCAGGATCACAAGGAAATGCCATCTTAAAGCAGACTATTTCAAAGTGGATAAGCCACTGCATTCGTTTCTGTTATGTACACCATGGCAAGCCAGTGCCTAAGGACATTAGGCCACATTCAACCAGAGCTGCAGCCACTTCAGCAACCTTTCTCAGGGGAGTACCTACCAAGGACATTTTAGAGGCTGCTACTTGGAGTTCAGTGCACACCATTGCAAAGCACTATCATCTGCCACTCTACTCTAAATCCAGGGCAGGCTTTGCCACTGCAGTTCTGCAGGGCCTCATAGCCGTTCCTAATGCTGTTTAGCTCCAGCCTCCCAGCCTTAGCTTTGGGACTCTACCCAAATGTAATGACTGCAACAGTGAAACACGAAGAACATAGTGCAGTTGTGTACACTTACCATAAATGTAGATGTTCATGTGTATTCACTGTTGCAGTCCAGGTTACCCACCCACCATCCCCCTTTTCTTCTGATGGAACCTATCTTTCCTTCTCTGATTTATACAACCTATGTGGTGTATTTGCTTGTAGATGAAGGAAAATTTTATATTGGTGCATGTAATTCTACATATATAAATTTTGGCAACCCTTTTAGGGGGCACCTGACATCTGGGGCAAGAAAAACTAAAGAAAATGGCGTTGACTGCTTCTTTTATACCCCTGATGTCAGGAAAGGGGAGATAGCAGCCGACGCAGGACCCAAGACTTTGGAATTCAGGCTGACTAAGGGCAGCCTGCCAGCAGGATTACCCAAATGTAATGACTGCAACAGTGAATACACTTGAACATCTACATTTATGGTAAGTGTACACAACTGTACTTTCCAATGCCATCCGGTTAGGGTGGGTCTTGGATCAGAGAGGTTGGGTTTTGGGTCCTACTTTGTCAGATTCCTCCCTTACTCTGGGTGCCTCTGCTCTTGATAGCTCTGATCTGATTCTGTCGGGGAGGGTGGGCTCAGATCCGGGGTTGGCCCTGACCTGTCATCCTCAGCTGCCTCTGCTTCGGGGCGGGGGGGGGGGTTCTCTGGGTCCATCAGACTTCCAGGCAGTTGAAAGGGCCTTCTCTCGGCATAGAGAGCCATTCTTTCGCATCTCATGTCGTAACCCCTCACTCCTCATTTGGTCCATGCTCTGAGCCCATCATTTCTGCTTCTCAGGGTCAGCCAGCTCCAGGAAGCCTCCACACTCATTCTGCAGTTGGACTCCCATTTCTTCTGACACCTACCACAGAAGATGTGCAACAGGAGGCATACACATACTCCCCTATGCAGTCTGTCACTGAAAAACACATTTTGATGGAGTAGGATCTCCTTTATCATCATGTGACACCATGTCTCTTGGAGATATCCTGGAAATTCTTAAAAAGAAGGGTGGCTAGTCTTCCCAAGCTCCTCCTTCTGAGGAGTCTGTGTTCTTGGAGGCTTTTAGGGCTGGCCTATCTACATCTTGGGTGACCCCCCCTCCCCGGGAGATGAACTTATTGATTTTAGTTTCCCGCTGAGCTGGGAAGGAGCCAGACATTGTCGAGCCCATCCCCAGATGACCGGATACATTTTTAGTCTGTCAGACAGACCCCAGTGGAGTAAGGGTGTTCCTGTTGATGCCATAGTTGTGGCGGCAGCCACTAAGAAGGAGCTAGCCAGAGCTCCTCTGTCCATCCACCAAACAGAGGTCAAGAGCAATGGATAGATTTGGAAGGTGCATGTGCACCTCAGCCATGTTCGCACTGAGGTCGTTAAGTTACCTGGTAAGTTTTACTCTGGGAAAATTTGATCAAGGAGCTTTCAGACTCTCTATGTCTGTGGAGGATCTCAAGAAGGTTTCTACTCAGTTGGCTACTCTTTCTTCTGTTGCCATTTTACTGATGAGGCTCATCTCCCACACAGTGTGGAAGGTGCCTGACGAGCAGCTGGTTCAGACATTGCCATTAATAGACATGCTTGGATGAGGCTATGCAACCTTTTGGAACCCTTCAAGGTGTTTTTTTGTTAATGCCCCCTTTGATGGCTTCTTTGTTCGAGCCATCAGTGAAGGATACACTTACCCACAGCGAAAGGAAGGAAAGACCTTATCTACCGTTGGAATCAAGATGTTCATAGTGTTTCACTGTTGCAGTCATTACACTTGGGTTATCCTGCTGGCAGGCTACCCGCAGTCGGCCAGATTTCCACAGTCTAGGTCCAGCGTCGGTTGCTGTTGCCTCTTCCCTGACGTCAGTGCGCTAGGGGTATAAAAGATGCAGCCGATGTCATTTTCTTCAGTCTTTCTTGCCGCGTGGTGCTCGAAGCAAAAGCAGTTCGCAAGTGCCGGTCAGCCAACTCCTGAGATTTTCGAAATCGAATTTCAGAACCAAAGTCTTCATTAAAGCTAAGTACCCCGTTGGGGAAACTTTTTCTTGCTCCAGACCGATGTCAGTAAAAGTTAACAATTATATTTCCTGTGGGAAGCAAATGCATCATAAGGATTTTCACTCTTACTGTATTCCTTGCTTAGGCCCTGACCACGACGTTACTAGTCTTTTTTGTGCTAGATTCAACAAACGCACTATTAAGTGTCTGTTTGATTTTGCTTTACATTACTTTGGTCGAAGGTTTAACTACATAATGCCGTCGGAACAACCAGTGACCGGAATTCATAAAAAACGCAGAGACAAGGAAAAGGAAAGGCATCCGAGGGCCAAAACTGACGAAGCCTCTTCTAGGCCAGTCGTTGGTTCTCAGTGAGGAGCTTTCGCAGCCCCTGACACCCGCTACCTCAGAGCCACAGGCCATATCTGACTCCCACGTGGAGACACCTAGGCCACTGGAAACTCAAGGTATTGGGCCTGCGGAAACTATTCCCTCAGATGGGTCCAAAGCCGCTGAGCAGGCATCGGCTTCTGAGGGTGTTTTCAGACCTTCACAACTTACTATTAAGTCCACTACAGCAGCCAAGGCAAAGTCAAAAACACCATTAAAGACAAGGAAACAAGTACAGCATTCTCCTGGACAGTCATCCGTGCTGAAGAAACAGATGCTTAAAATGGCCGAGGACCTAATTACTTTGATCAGGGGTTCCCACCCCCCTCCTGATAAAAGGCCTAGGTAAGACACTGACTATGACTCCTCTGACCAGGTTTCTATTTCCTCTGATTCCTCCTCAGATAAGGGATAGTCTCTCCCTCCCTATGAGGACTCCGATGCAGAAGAATCTATACCTTCAGCCTCTTCGCCTGAGGATTATTCATTTGGGGAAACCTTGCACACCATGAGGGAGCATTTCCATTGGGAGAGCCAGGATTATTCAGAATCCAACAAAAGGCTCAGAGACTTTCTTTTATTGCCTCAGCACAGGCCCCTGGTTATCCCCCCTGTGCTTGATATAGTTGATTGTTTTCTCTGAATCCAGTCTCTCTCCTGATTCTTTACCCCCTGCACCAGTCAAGCCAGACAGGTACTACAGGGTCCCAGACTCTCAAAAATTTCTTTATAAAAACCCTGCTGCTGACCCAGAAACAATTTCTCAGGGTCCCAAAGGGGTTAAGGCTTCCACTGCAAAAAAAACCCTGTTCCCTCTGATAGGGATTCTAAAGCTCTGGATAGATGGGGGAAGAAAGTTTACACTTCTGCTACTTGAGCTGTAAGGGCTTTAAACTACCAGTTTCACATGCTTAAATATCAACAGTACCTCATGTCTTTGTTAAAACAGAAAATGCTTGCAAACTCAGAATCTCCTAACAATAAGGAAATGCAGGATTTATTGCATGCAGCTGAACAAGTGGGAAAGCATACTCTGCAATGTGGTTTTGATTCATTAGAGGCTTCTTGTAGAGTCGCAGATGTTCGTGTTACCCTGCTGCAGTCATTACACTTGGGTTATCCTGTCGTCAGGCGGTCCCGCAGTCGGCCGGATTTCCAAAGTCTTGGTCCGACGTCAGTTGCTGTCGCCTCATCCCTGACGTCAGTGCACCAGGGGTACATATACTGCAACAGACGCCATTTTCTCCAGTCTTTCTTGCCGCGCGGTGCCCGAAGCAGAAGCAGTTCGCAAGTGCCGGTCGGCCGACTCCTAAGACGTTCGTATTCGAGTTTCAGACCAAAGTCTTCTATAAAGCTAAGTACCCCGTTGGGGAGACTTTTCTTGCCTCAGACCGATGTCAGAAAAAGTTAATAATTGTATTTCTTGTGGGAAGTAAATACCTCATAAGGATTTTCATTCTTATTGTATACCCTGCCTAGGCCCTGATCACGACGTCACTTCTTGATTTTGTGCTTGATTTAATAAACGCACTATTAAAAGACGATTTGATTTCGCACGACAATATTTTGGCAGAAAATTTAATTATAACATGCCGTTGGAGCTACCGACTACCGGCGTGCACAAAAAGTGCAGGGATAAGGAACGACAGTCCAGGCCTAAGCCCGATTCCGAGGCCTCGGTTGATCCGGTCTCCGACGCAGCCTCTGACTACCGCAGTTGAGGAACCTGAGACCGCTACGGATATTTTGACGGAATGTACTAGGCCGACGCAGCCTTTTACTTCAGGCCCTACCGACGACTTACCTCCCAAGGACACCAGTACTTCTGAAACACCTTCGCTTTCTGAAGGCGTTTTCAGACAGACGACTCTTACAGTTAAAACATTTTCTAAACCGAAGGCTCCTTCCAAATCAAAAAAAGCTTCACTTCAGTCTCCCGTTCAAGGCCCTATGCCTAAGAAACAGATGCTCAAGATGGCTGAAGATCTGATTTCTCTTATCAGAGGTTCCCAGCCTCCTCCTGAAAAAAGGACTAGACAAGAGGAAGAATCTGCTTCCTCTGAACAACTGTCTATTTCTTCGGATTCCTCTGAAGACCAAGACTATTCCTTCTCTACTTATGAAGATTCTGATACTGAGGACTCTATTCCCTCAGCTTCTCCTCCAGAAGATTACTCTTTTGGGGAAACTTTACACACTATGAGGGAACATTTTCACTGGCAAGGTCAGGATTACTCTGATTCCAAGAAAAGGCTCAGAGTTTCTTTTACTCCCCCAACACAGACCTCTAGCCATCCCTCCTGTTTTGGACATTGTGGATGATGTTTACTTAGAATCCAGTTTCAACCCTGATTCTCTACCTCCTGCCCCGGCCAAGCCTGACAGATACTACAGAGTACCTGATTCCCATAAATTCATTTACAAAAGCCCAGTAGCTGACCCAGAGACTATCTCCCAGGTTCCCAAGGGGGCTAAGGCTTCCATGGCTAAAAATCCAGTACCTTCTGAAAGGGATTAAAGAGCACTAGACAGATGGGGGAAAAAGGTTTACACCTCAGCCACTTTAGCTATGAGAGCTCTAAACTGTCAGTTCCATATGCTTAAGTATCAGCAATTTCTGATCTCTCAGTTAAAACAAAAGATAACAACCCTTCCTCAACAATCTGAATTGAAAGAAGTACAGGATTTGTTGCACGCCACCGAGCAGGTGGGAAAACATACTTTACGATGTGGGTTTGATTCTTTGGCGGCCTGCTGCAGAGCAGTGGCCACTGGTTCAGTTATACGTAGGCATGCCTGGTTAAAGGAACAAAGTCTGCCTGAACATGTTAAAGCAAAACTACTGGATGCTCCCTTGCAGCAGGATGTTCTTTTTGGTGTTAAAGCAGAAGAAGTTTTAAAGAAAATGGAAGATAAGGCAAAATCAATGCAGACAGTCAAAGATTTCCTACAGGTACAAACCCCTCGCTTCAGCAGAAACTGGCCAACCAAGAATTGATCCTTTCCAGCCACTGACAGGCCTCAGAGGGGTAAATACAGGTGCCCAAGGGGCAGAGGACAACCACAGGCTCAGTATAGACCTCGCCAATGGACCACTCCAACCCAGAAGGGAGGAGAAGACAGGTCTCAAGCCAACAGAAGGCAAACTCAATGACTTGCACCTCCACTGGCCAAACAAAGTTCTCTTGTCAGCCCTCCTGGGGGGAAAACTAGCATTATTTGTAGACAACTGGCACATGGTCACAAAGGACAAATGGGTCCTAGACATAATTTTACGAGGATACAGATTCCACTTTCACACCTTGCTAATAAAAAGAGGAATGCCAAACCTGCCGCAAAATCAAAGGGCAGAGGCTCAAAAGTAAATAACAGCTCTCATGGCCATGAGAGCCATTCAAAGGGTGCCAACTCAAGAGCAAGGCCAAGGATTTTACTCAAGACTATTGCTAGTACCCAGGAAAGAAAATGCTTGGAGACCAATTCTGGACCTTTCAATTCTAAACACTTACAAGTTCCCAAATTCAAGATGCTAACACTACAGCAGCTACTTCCCATGTTGGAAAAGGAAGCATGACTGGTAACGTTGGACCTCAAGGAGGCATACCTGCATGTCCCTATCAGACAAAGTTGCAGAAGATACCTCCGTTTCATTGCAGGTTCAACGCATTATCAATTCTCTGCATTGCCCTTTGGCTTATCTACTGCACCCAGAGTATTCACAAAATGCCTGGTACCAGTAATTGCATACTGCCGATAAAGTGGTATTCAAATATATCCATACCTGGACGACTGTCTCATCCAAGCAGAAAGAAAAGACATTCTCATACAACATCTGACTTTTTTGAAGCATCTACTAAATTGTCTGGGGTACACAGTAAACGAAAAGAAGTCAAAACTAGTACCCTCACAAAAAATGACATTCCTGGGTGCCAGCTTGGACACAACGGCCCAGAAGGCTTATCTTACACCAGACAAGCAATTACAACTGACTCAATATTTCAAGACAATGGCAACAAAGACCCAATTAACTGCAAGAAAAATTCTGCAGGCTTTGGGCTTTATGGCATCTTGCATTCTGTTAATACCATTTGCAAAACTACATATGAGGAAATTACAGTGGTTCCTAAAAAGCGTATGGTCTCAACACAGCCACAGCTTGGACACAGTGATATCTCTCATTCCCTGCCTACAACAGGAATTTCTATGGTGGGCACAGGCATGTCACCTCAACAAGGGTCAGCCTTTCACCTTGCCCCCACCCAGGCAAACTATCACAACAGATGCTTCAGACTATGCCTGGGGGGCTCACATGGCAGGGCAATGCATTCAAGGCCTATGGACTGCAGAACAAAGAAAACTGCACATAAACCAAAAAGAGATGCTAGCTGTACAGAAAGCTGACAGCCTTCAAGGATCTACTACAACCTGGACAACTGGCAATAAAGACGGACAACACCACAGTAATGTGGTACATAAACAAGGGGGCACACATTCCTACCCTCTTTGCAGGCAAGCAATAATCTTATGGAACACAGCTCTGACCTACCAAGTCCAGTTACAAGCTCACTTCCTGCCAGGACAGAAAAACACATTGGCAGACGACCTAAGCAGAAACATCAAAGATCCCCACGAGTGGAAGCTAGACCCACAAATATTTGCAATGATAATTCAAAGATGGGGCCTACCAAATATAGACCTGTTTGCCAGTCCTCAAAATTACCAGCTGACAAAATTTTGTTCAAGGACATTCCACCAACAAGCTTGGAAAGTGGATGCTGTCTCCTTCAGTTGGAAAAACCTGACAGCATATGCCTTTCCACCATTACCTCTTCTCACAAAGGTTCTTTTAAAAGTCAAAAAGGAGAAACCTCGAATGATTCTCATAGCCCCAGACTGGACACACCAGCACTGGTACCCACTATTGAAGACTATGGCTCACAGTCCACCATGGATATTGCCTCAAATACCTCATTTGCTCACCACAGCAGGACAAGCAGATTCTACACAGCCAGATCAAAACCTTAAACCTGGCTGCATGGCAAATCATTTAAGCAGCCAACCAGCCCCTCTTTCACAAGCAGTACTGGATGTTATTCTAGAAGCCAGGAGGCCAAGCACCAGGAAGGCTTACTCGGACAAATGGAAAAGGTTTTCAGCTTGGAACCAAGCTAAAGGCCTGGATACAACTCAGGCTCATGTGCCTTGCATTCTGCAGTATTTAGCTGAGATGTTGCATAAAGGACTTTCCTTCTCCTCTATTAAAATCCATGCTTCAGCTATTTCAGCTCACTATGACACAAATCCACCTTTATTTTTTGCTTCAGCTATTTCAGCTCACTACGACACAAATCCACCTTTATTTTCAAATCCACTCCTAAGGCAGTTCCTCGGAGGGGCAAAAAACATTAGACCACCTAGAAGAGCTCCTACACCTACAAAGGACCTCAACTTTGTTCTGGAAAAACTAACATTACCTCACTTTGAACCAGCTTTTTCTGTAGACCTTCATTTCCTATCTTGGAAGACTGCCCTGCTCCTGGCAATAACTTCTGCTAGGAGAGTTTCAGAATTACAGGCACTTATGGCAGTGGAACCTTTCCTCATTTTTCATCAGGACAGTTTCCCTACGAACTAATCCTACCTTCATGCCTAAGGTGGTTTCCAGCGTAGCTTTAAATCAAACCATCCATCTACCCACTTTCTTCCCCAACCCACAGAACAAAGGGGAGAGACTCCTACATTCCTTGGACATTCACAGGCAGCTTCGATATTACTTGGATAAAACTAAAGCTTTCAGAAAAACTGACCAGCTCTTTGTTACCTATGCTACAGCTTCTCAAGGAAGGGCCATTTCCAAGCAAACCATTTCTAAAGGGATAGGCCATTGCATATGATTCTGCTATACCCATCATGGGAAACCAGTTCCTCCTACCATTAGATCCCACTCTACCAGGGCAACAGCTACCTCTACAGCCTTTCTCAGGGGGGTTCCTACCAAGGAAATTTTAGAAGCTGCGACTTGGAGTTCTGTACACACCTTCACCAAACATCATCACCTACCTCTTTATTCCAAGTCCAGGGCAGGCTTCGCCACTGCAGTTCTGCAGGGACTCATTGCCTCCTCTAACCCTCTATAATGCCTCCACCCTACCTTAGCTTTGGGACTCAACCCAAGTGTAATGACTGCAGCAGGGTAACACTATGAACATAGTAGAGTTTTGTACCTACCATAAATGTAGATGTTCAAGTGTTCACCCTGCTGCAGTCCAGGTTACCCTCCCTCCAACCCCTCTGATCTACTGGCTAAACTTATGCTATGCCTTACTGATGTATTTGCTTATAGCTGAAGGGTTTTTGTGTCTGTACAGTGATGTCCTTCATGGATGCATCTGCAGTCATAACAAGTGGGTTGTCCTGTCGTCAGGCAGCCCTTCAGTCGGTCGGATTCCAAAGTCCGGGTCCGGGTCCGGCTTCGGCTGATGTCGCACTCCACCCGACGTCATCTCTGTTGGTCTTCGGGTATAAAGGCATCAGCCGACGCCATTTTCCTCAGTCTTTCTTGCCGCGTGGCGCCCGAAGCAGAAGCTGTTCGCAAGTGCCGGTCGGTCGGATCCAGAGATTACTTCTACCGAATACTACTTCGAAGACTTCTAAAGCTAAGTACCCCGTTGGGGACCTTTTCTTGCCTCAGCCGATGTCAGAAAAAGTTAACAATTGTTTAAACTGTGGGAAACAAATACCTCATAAAGATTTCCACTCTTACTGTCTGCCTTGTTTAGGCCCAGCCCACGGCGTAGCAGCCTGTTCGGCCTGTGCTTCCTTCAACCGACGAACGCTTAGGCGTCGGTCGGAGTTCGCAGAACAGTTTTTCGATTCTGATTTTGCGTACATTATGCCGTCGGATCCTCCGACTACCCAATCTGGCAAAAAACGCAAAGATAAAGACCGACACTCGCGGTCCGCGGTTTCGGCGAAACCTTGGTCAAGCAAACGCGAGTGTCTCGGTTTCGCCAAAACCGAGAAAACTGAACAAAGTACAGCTGAACCTATTCCTACAACTGAGGCCCCTGCTACAACTCTTGAAACGACTGCAGAAATTTTACCCACTACGGTGGTTGACTTATCAGACACCATCCCCTTGGATGTTTCTACCCCAGCACGTGGTGCTGCTAGGCCTCCAGCAGCCATGTCCATTAAGGCCTTCGCCAGGGCTAAAGCTGCCAAGACTACTAAAACAGTGCCTGTTAAACCACCCCATCCAGGCCCTCTTCTAGTTCTCAAATGCTTACCTTGGCAGAAGATTTAATTTCTTTAATTAGAGGATCTCAATCTCACCCAGACAGGGCCTCTCAGCCCCCAGAGAAGAGACCTAGGGCAGAGCCCCCCGAGCCAGTGTCCTCTGATGATTCTGCTGATGAATCAGACATAACTGACCAGCCAGAGGCTCCCTTCTCCAATTTTGAAGATTCTGATGCTGAAGAATCCATCCCAGCTGCTTCCCCACCAGAAGAATTTTCCTTTGGGGAAACTTTGCATGCCATGCGAGAACAGTTCCAATGGCAGCAACAGGATTTTTCAGACTCCAGAAAAGACTTAGGACCTTTCTGCACCTCCCTCAGCACAGGCCCTTGGCTATACCCCCTGTTCTCTCTGTGGTGGATGATGCTTTCAATGATGCTTGCTCCGCTCCAGATTCTTTACCCCCAGCCCCTACCAAACCAGACAGATTTTACAGGGTGCCAGATACTCATCACCACCTTTACAAGGCTCCACTTGCAGACCCAGAAACTATATCCCAGGGCCCCAAGGCAGTAGCTGCGACCATAGCTAAAAACCCTATTCCTTCTGAAAGGGAAGCAAGGTCATTAGACAGATGGGGTAAAAGGTCTACACTTCAGCTACTCTCTCAGCTAGAGCTTTAAACTGTCAGTTTCACATGATACAATACCAAGAGTTTATGCTGGATCAGTTAACTAAAAACTAACCACTGATGAATCTCTTGATAAGAAATATGTATTAGATATGGTAAATAACATACAACAGGTTAGCAACCATTCCTTAAAATGTGGCTATGATGCACTGGAGGCTTCATTTAGATCAGCCATGACAGGCACAGTGATAAGAAGGCATGCATGGCTAAAGGAACAAGCTTTACCGGATCATGTTAAAGCTAAGTTGCTAGATGCTCCTATGGACAAGACAAGTTTGTTTGGTACATCTGCCCAGCAGGTTATGAAGAAAATGGAAGAAAAGGCAAAATCTGTTCAAACTGTTAAAGATTTCTTGCAGGTTCAACCCCAAGGTTTAGCAGGAACTGGCCTGCCAAAATTGGTCCTTTCCTGACTCCACAAAATTTCAAAGGGGCAGGAATAGGCGTTCCAGAGGCAGAAACCAATCCAGAGGAGGTGCCTACAGAGGAAGACAGTGGCAAGGTAACAACAGAGGCACAGACACGGCCACTGCCACTACATCAACACAACCACAGTGACTTAACCCTATACCCGCCTACCAGGGAACAAATAGCAGCTCCTCTAGGCGGAAAGTTAACCTTATTTTCAAAGAACTGGCACTACATAACAAAGGACAAGTGGATTTTACAAACCATAGATCAAGGTTACGGTTTCACTTCCACACTATTCCAGTCAAAGAGGAATGCCAAATCTACCTCCAAATCAAAAAACAGAGGCTCTACGCCAGATAATGGAGTTAGCAAACATGAGAGCTGTGGAAAGTGTGCCAGCAGCAGAGCAAGGAAAGGGGTTCTACTCCAGACTATTCCTAGTTCCAAGAAAGGAAAAAAGTTGGAGACCAATTCTCGACCTGTCCACCTTAAATACATACATCATTGTCCCAAAATTCAAAATGCTGACCCTACAGCAACTTCTTCCCATGCTGGGCAAGGAGTCTTGACTGGTAACTCTAGATCTCAAGGAGGCATACCTGCACGTCCCCATTCGACCAATCTGCAGAAGATACCTCAGATTTCTTGCAGGATCAGAGCACTATCAATTCTCAGCATTGCCTTTTGGCTTATCTACTGCCCAGAGTATTCACAAAATGCCTGGCATCAGTAATCGCCATTGCAGACTTCAGGGAATTCAAATTTACCCATACCTGGACGACTGCCTGCTACAAGGGGACAACAAAAGCAAGCTGACAACAGATTTACAAAGGGTCATTTGCCTGCTACAAGCACTGGGATACACAGTCAATTTACAAAAGTCAAGGCTAATACCATCCCAAACAAGGACTTTCTTGGGCGCGGAATTGGACACAGTAAAACAAATGGCATTCCTGACTACAGAAAAACAAAAAGAACTCCCTCTATACTTCTTGGCACTAACAAAACTGAACAAGTTAACAGCAAGAAAAGTACTGCAGGCCTTGGGCTTCATGGCATCATGCATAATCTTGGTTCCATTTGCCAGACTACATATGAGAAAACTACAGTGGTACCTAAAGAATTTATGGTCCCAACACAGACAGTCTAGAAACAGAAATCCCACTAATTCCATGCTTAAAACAGGAGTTCCTATGGTGGGCTCAGGCATGCCAGTCAAACCCAGGCCTACCCTTTCGCAGAGGTCAAGCAAGCCAGACCATCACAACAGACGCTTCAGACCTAGGATGGGGGGCACACATGCTGGACAAATGCGTGCAAGGATTGTGGACACAAGATCAACTTCAACTGCACATCAACCTAAAAGAAATGCTGGCAGTAAAACTGGCAATCCAAAAGTTCAAACCATTTCTCAAAGAGGGCCAGTTGATGATAAGGACAGACAACACCACAGTCATGTGGTACATCAACAAACAGGGAGGCACTCATTCATACCCCCTATGCAGAATGACCTTGGAGCTGTGGACCCTGGCACTCAGCTACAACATCCAGTTACAGGCAATATTTGTACCAGGGAAAGACAATACCCTAGCAGACATATTAAGCAGAACCACTTCGATGCCCACGAATGGAAGCTTCATCCGGACATCTTCAAGACCATCTCAAAGAAATGGGGAATGCCACAGATAGACCTATTCGCATCTCCTCTCAATCACCAGCTCAAAAATTCTGCACAAGGACATTCCACCCATTAGCATGGAAAGTGGATTCTCTCTTTCAACTGGAAAGGCCTAACAGCATATGCATTCCGCCTCTTCCTTTGATACACAAGGTACTACTAAAAATCAAGGAAGAACGTCCAAGGATAATCCTGATAGCTCCAAACTGGCCAAGACAACACTGGTACCCACTACTGAGGAGCATGTCTCGAACAATATGTGGACAATTCCCTGATGCCTTTGATGTTAACGCAGAACAACTACAGCATCATACATCCAAACCTAAAACCTTACAACTGACTGCATGGAACATCACATAACAGCAGCTATTCCAGAACTTTCCCAAAGAGTTAAAGACATTATTCTGGAAGCACGCAGACCTTCAACAAGAAGGAACTATGCTGGAAAATGGAAAAGGTTTGTCATCTGGAGTACGGAAAGAGGAAAAGATGGGTCAAACATAGATATGCCTATCATTCTGGAGTATCTGGCGAACTTCTTCATTCAGGCCTGTCCTACTCCTCCATCAAGATACATGCATCAGCTATTTCAGCAGAATACAGCTTTGATACACCTGTTTTTCGCACCCTTTGCTCAGACAATTCCTCAGAGGAATCAAGAATGTAAAACCTCCAAGGAAACCACCATTACCAGCTTGGGATTTAAACTTTGTGCTAGAAAAGTTGACACTAGCACCCTTTGAACCAGCAGCAACAGCAGACCTACAACACCTATCATGGAAAACTGCTTTCCTACTGGCAATTACTTCAGCAAGGAGGGTTTCAGAACTACAGGCCTTAATGGCAGTGCAACCCTTCCTAATCTTCCACCAAGATAGAGTGTCCATGAGGACTAATCCTACATTTATGCCTAAGGTGGTATCCAGAGTGTCTTTAAACCAGGCAATCCACCTACCTACCTTCTTTCCCAACCAACAAAACAGAGGGGAAAGAATGCTGCATACCTTGGATGTACATAGACAGCTACGCTACTACTTGGACAGAACAAAAAATAGCAGAAAGACTGACCAACTTTTTGTAGCCTATGCAACAGGAAGGGAAGGAAAAGCTATTTCCAAACAGACAATCTCCAAATGGATAGGAAATTGCATACGATTCTGTTACTCCTTCCATGGAAAACCAATTCCACAGAACATAAGACCTCATTCTACAAGAGCAACAGCCACTACCACAGCCTTCTTACGAGGAGTGGCAACCAAAGACATTATTGAGGCGGCTACTTGGACCTCCGTGCATACATTTGCCAAGCATTATAATTTGCCTCTATATTCCAGATCCCGAGCAGGGTTTGCCACTGCTGTACTGCAAGGGATCCTAAACACACCATAATCTACCTTTATCCTCCTCCCTAGTTGGCTATGGTATTCTACCCACTTGTTATGACTGCAGATGCATCCATGAAGGACATAGTACAGTTTTGTACCTACCATAAATGTAGATGTCCGAACTGGATAGCATCTGCAGTCAGGATTACCCTCCCACCATCCCTCTGTGGTACTCCTAGGGTGTTTACCCTTCTAATAGCTAGCTGTTGGGGAGTCTTTTATGGTGTATTTGTTTTTGTATATGTACATACATGCTTATTGTTGTGTTTACCTCTATCTATTTGGAAACATTGTCATCTATCCAAATTTTAGCCTGCAAGAGGGCTACTGGCATCTGGGGCAAGAAACACTGAGGAAAATGGCGTCGGCTGATGCCTTTATACCCGAAGACCAACAGAGATGACGTCGGGTGGAGTGCGACATCAGCCGAAGCCGGACCCGGACTTTGGAATCCGGCCGACTGAAGGGCTGCCTGACGACAGGACAACCCACTT
Source organism: Protopterus annectens (assembly GCF_019279795.1). Classification (NCBI taxonomy): domain Eukaryota; kingdom Metazoa; phylum Chordata; order Ceratodontiformes; family Protopteridae; genus Protopterus; species Protopterus annectens. The sequence continues at coordinate 754,288,053 of NC_056728.1, read as the reverse complement.
GTTATGACTGCAGATGCTATCCAGTTCGGACATCTACATTTATGGTAGGTACAAAACTGTACTTTCTCACTTTTTGGTACTGATTTGGATCACCCTTTTGGGGGTACCTGACACCTGGGGCAAGAAAAACTGAAGAAAATGGCATCTGTCGCAGTATATGTACCCCTGGTGCACTGACGTCAGGGATGAGGCGACAGCAACCGACGTCAGACCAAGACTTTGGAAATACGGCCGACTGTGGGACTGCCTGACGACAGGATAACCCAAGTGTAATGACTGCAGCAGGGTGAACACTCGAACATCTACATTTATGGTAGGTACAAAACTGTACTTTACAGGCTCTGTCATTCGAAAGCATGCTTGGTTGAAAGAACAAAGTTTACCTGAACATTTTAAAGTAAAATTATTGGATGCTCCACTACAGCATTATACTTTGTTTGGTGTTAAGGCAGAAGAGGTGTTAAAGAAAATGGAGGATAAAGCAAAATCAATGCAGACAGTAAAGGATTTCTTATAGGTTCAACCACCTAGGTTTAGCAGAAACTGGCCTTCAAAACATTGGTCTTTTCCAGCGTCAGACAGGCCACAAAGAGGCGGATACAGACGCCCAAGAGGCAGATCTCAGCCCCAAGGCTCATACAGACCTAAACAATGGGGTGCTTCAGCCCCCAAAGGTGGAGAAGACAAACCACAACCTTATAGGAAACGGTCCCAATGACTTTCCTCTACAAATGCCAAGCACTTACCTTTTGGCAGCACCCTTAGGGGGAAAGCTAGCACTTTTCTCATAAAATTGGCACATGATCACCCAGGACAAATGGGTACTGAATATTGTTTCTCAGGGTTACAGGTTCCACTTTCACACCCTTCCAAACTCAAAAGGTATGCCAGACCTGCCACAAAACCAATGGGCAGAGGCACAAAAACAAATTTCTGCTCTCATGGACATGAGAGCTATTCAGAGTACCACAGCAAGAACAGGGACAAGGATTTTACTCAAGACTTTTCCTGGTTCCCAGAAAGGACAAAGCGTGGAGACCAATACTGGACCTGTCAATCCTAAATACTTTCCTGGATGTTCCAAAATTCAAAATGTTAACACTACAGCAACTTCTACCCATGCTGGCCAAGGAAGCTTGGCTAGTTACTTTGGACCTCAAAGAGGCATACCTGCATGTCCCAATCAGACAATCTTGCAGAAGATACCTCAGATTTATAGCTGGCTCAATGCATTACCAATTCTCTGCACTGCCCTTTGGCTTATCTACTGCGCCCAGGGTCTTCACAAAATGCCTGGCACCAGTAATTGCATTTTGCAGACGAAAAGGAATTCCAATATATCCCTACTTGGACGACTGCCTTATTCAAGCAGAGAGCAAGACATTCTACTAAAGCATCTGGCGTTCGTAAAAAGATTACTAATTTGCCTAGGGTACACAGTAAACGAAAAGAAATTAAAACTAGTGCCCTCTCAAGAGATAATATTCCTGGGTGCAAGCTTAAATACAACTGCCAAGATGGCTTATCTCACGCCAGACAAGCAAAGGCAACTGACTCATTACTTTCAAATGATGGCAAGAAAGACCCAGCTCCCTGTAAGGAAAATTCTGCAGGCCCTGGGCTTCATGGCATCCTGCATTCTACTAATTCCATATGCAAGACTGCATATGCGGAAACTGTAATGGTATCTGAAAAGTGTTTGGACTCAACATTGCCACAGCCTGGAAACACTAATAACTCTAATTCCCTGCCTGCAACAGGAGTTTCGATGGGCATTGGCCTGTCCCTACAACAAGGGACAGCCTTTCACCTTACCCACAGCCAGGCAGACACTAACAACAGATGCATCGGATTTTGCCTGGGGGGCACACATGGCAGGAAAATGTATTCAAGGCATGTGGCCCAAGGAGCAAATGCATCTTCACATCAATCAAAAAGAGATGCTAGCTGTACAGAATGCCCTGACAACCTTCAAGGATCTACTACATCCAGGACAACTATTACTAAAGACGGACAATACCACAGTTATGTGGTACATAAGCAAGGGGGCACAAATTCTTACCCCCTCTGCAGGCAAGCCATGACTTTGTGGAACACAGCATTGACCTATCGAGTACATCTGCAGGCACAATTCCTGCTAGGAATGAAAAATACACTGGCAGACTAAGCAGAAATCTCATGGATCCTCACGAATTGAAACTATAAATCCACAGGTCTTCAGCATGATAACAAGGAAATGGGGACGCCCAGACATAAATCTTTTTGCCTCCCCTCACAACTGCCAACTACAGAGATTCTGCACAAGAACTTATCACTCACAAGCATGGAAAGTGGATGCTCTATCATTCAGCTGGAAAGCCCTGAAAGTTTATGCCTTTGCTCCACTAACTCTTCTTCCCAAGGTGCTCCTAAAAGTCAGACAAGAGAAGCCAAAAATGATCCTGATTGCCCCAGACTGGCCAGGAAAGCACTGGTACCCAATCTTAAAGAGCTTGTCTCAAGGCCCAGCCTGGCCTTAACCTCAAATTCCTCATCTTCTGACTCAACAAAACAATCAGATTCTACACAGTCAACTCAGAACCTTAAATCTGGTTGCATGGCAGATAATATAATCACTCAGACCACACCTCTCTCTAAAGCTGTTATGGGTGTCATTTTAGAAGCCAGGAGGCCCAGCACTAGGAAATCTTGTGCAGAAAAATGGAAGAGATTCTGTGCTTGGAACCGGGCACAAGGACTCGAACCACTTGTTCCAAATGTACCTCAGATTTTACAATACCTGAGATGCTGGACAAAGGCCTATCCTTCTCATCAGTTAAGATCCATGCCTCTGCCATTTCAGCTCATTACAGTACGGAACCTCCTATTTTCTCTCATCCATTACTAAGACAGTACCTCAGAGAGGCAGAAAACATAAGACCCCCCAAGGAGAGCACCAATACCTACTTGGGACCTCAATTTTGTTTTAGAAAAACCCACACTGCCTCCTTTTGAGCCAGCCAATACAGCTGATATAAAATTCTTATCATGGAAAACTGCTCTGCTCCTAGCAATAACTTCAGCAAGAAGAGTCTCAGAGTTACAGGCATTAATGACAGTGGAACCTTTCATTATTTTTCATCAGGACAGGGTCTCTCTAAGGACAAACCCAACATTTATGCTAAAGGTAGGATCCAGTGTGGCTCTTAACCAAACCATTCATTTGCCAACATTCTATCCAAATCCCTAGAATAAAGGGGATAGACTTGTGCACGCTTTGGACATACACAGACAGCTATGATTCTACTTGGACAAAACTAAAGCTTTCAGAAAAACTGAGCAACTGTTTGTAGCTTAGGCTTTCCTTGTGATCCTGAAGCATATCTCAAAGCAGACTATTTCAAAATGGATAGGACACTGCATTCGCTTCTGCTCTTCACAACATGGCAAACCAGTGCCTAAGGGCATTAGGCCACATTCTACCAGAGCAGCAGCCTTCCTCAGAGGAGTACCAACCAAATACATTTTAGAGGCTGCAACCTGGAGTTCAGTGCACACTTTCACCAAGCACTACCACTTACCTTTCTACTCTAAATCCGCAGCAGGCTTTGCCACTGCAGTTCTGCAGAGCCTGGTAGCCTCTCCTAATCCTATTTAGACCCAGCCACCCAACCTCAGCTTTGGGACTCAACCCAAGTATAATGACTGCAACAGTGAAACACGATGAACATAGTACAGATGTCCTTCAAGAATGCAACTGCAGTCCTGACATATGGGTTGTCCTGCTTCAGGCAGCCCTTCGGTTGGCCGGATTCCAAAGTCTGGGTCCGGCGTCTGCTGATGTCGCCTCCTCCCCGACGTCAGAGCGGCTGGGGTTTAAAGGCATCTGCCGACGCCATCTTCTTCAGTCTTTCTTGCCGCGCGGTGCCCGAAGCAGAAGCAGTTCCCAAGTGCCGGTCGGTCAGCTCCTGTGTTTTCAGTTAACCGAAGTCATCTAAAGCTAAGTACCCCGTTGGGGAACATTTTTTCTTGCCTCAGCCGATGTCAGAAAAAATTGAAAAAGTTAATTGTTTGTCTTGTGGTAAAAAAAATACCTCATAAGGACTTCCATTCTTACTGCCTCCCTTGCCTGGGCCCAGACCATGACGTCTCGGCCTGTGCTGCCTATGCTTGCTTTAATAAGCGCACACTCAGGCGCCGGGCAGAATTTGCCGAAGACTTTTTTGGCGAATCTTACGCTTATATCATGCTGTCGAAACAACCGACAGCACAAACTACCAAAAAACTCAAGGACCGGGACCGACATCCTCGGCCCGCGTCGTCCACCGATACTACGCCTAAGCACTCCGCGAGGGCATCGGTCCCTTCGGAAGCAGTAATTCAACCGGTCCAGGCCGACGACAACGCTTTACTGTTCTTCGGTCCCGGAGGTTTCACTGGTACCGGTTGTTGATTTTCCTCCAGAAACCGAAGCTCTAGATTTACCCGACACCATTCCTGTGGACAAAGTTACCCCTGCACGTGGGGCAGCTAGGCCCCCTGTATCCATGTCCATCAAGACCTTTGCACGTGCTAAGGCTGCCAGCCAAGGCCCATCCTAAACCTTCTTCTCAGGGCCATTCTTCTGATAGACAGATCATGACTCTAGCTGCAGATCTAATCTCTCTTATCAGGGGTTCTCAGCCGCACCCAGACAGAGGTTCTCAGCCGCCTGCAGAAAAAAGGCCTAGAACTGAGCAGGCAGACACCCTCTCCTCAGCTGAAGCCTCTGGGGATTCAGAGCACTCTGATACCCAAGAAGAATCCTTCCAGGCCTATGAGGACTCTGATGCTGAGGAATCAATTCCTTCTGCCTCTCCTCCAGAGGATATTTCTTTCGGTGAAGTTCTTCACTCCATGAGAGAACATTTTCAGTGGCAGGGTCAGGAATTTTCTGATTCCAGGAAAAGGCTACGTACCTTCCTTAAGTTACCTCAGCACAGGCCTTTGCCATCCCTCCAGTATTGGATGTCCTGGATGATGTATTCTCTGACTCCAGTGCTTCCCCTGATTCTCTCCCTCCTGCTCCTGTCAAGCCAGACCGATATTACAGGGTCCCTGAAACTCATAAGCATCTCTTTAAGGCCCACTCTGTGGATCTAGAAACTATTTCACAGGGCCCCAAAGGAGTGGCTACTTCCTCGGCCAAAAACCCTCTGCCATTATACTCCGGATCCCGAGCAGGCTTTGCTTCGGCAGTCCTGCAGGGCCTTCTAGCTACATCATCCCTTGCTTAGATCCTACCACCCCCAGCTTGGCTATGGTATTCAACCCATATGTCAGGACTGCAGTTGCATTCTTGAAGGACATAGTACAGTTTTGTACCTACCATAAATGTAGATGTCCGATAGATATGCAACTGCAGTCAGGTTTACTCTCCCTCCTACCCCTCTGCTTTTTCCCTTTGGTCCATTCCCCCCCTTTCCTATTAGCTGGGGATATCTGTTATGGTGTATCTGCTTATTACTGTTATGCATGTCTGGAATTTTTGTTTATCCATTCACAAAATTTAGCCTTCCTTGGAGGGCACCTGGCATCTGGGGCAAGAAACACTGAAGAAGATGGCGTCGGTGGATGCCTTTATACCCCAGCCACTCTGACATCGGGGAGGAGGCGACATCAGCAGATGCCGGACCCAGACTTTGGAATCCGGCCGACCGAAGGGCTGCCTGAGGCAGGACAACCCATATGTCAGGACTGCAGTTGCATATCTATCGGACATCTACATTTATGGTAGGTACAAAACTGTACTTTGTGTACCTACCATAAATGTAGATGTTCGAGTGTATTCACTGTTGCAGTCCAGGTTACCCACCCACCATCCCCTTTTCTTTGCTGGGACTTTTCTGTACTTCTCTATTCTATACAACCAATGCGAACAATGGAGCAGCTAGGAACAAAATACCAGAATCCACTATTTCGCAAACAAACCTCTGTGTCTTGGGAAATCCACACACAACTTTCGTGCTACTATAACACCAACAAACAAACCCAGCAGTAGCAGAATGAACGTAAACCAATTGGCGACAGTAAATAGTGTAAAATAAAATAATTTATTAAATCCAAACTCATGGGTTAAGCGCTTTCACTTGTATGAATACAAGCTTCATCAGAACACTAAAACTGGCATTAACAGATCGTAACTTTTTTGGTGCCAATTCTTTTTAAAACAGTCTTAGAAAATTTAAAGACATACATATCCATTTACTAATGCAACAATCCTACTGTAATAAATTATAGTATTGCATGCATAATAATAAATTGTAATATATAACATTTAAGACATGTTGCAATAAATAACTTCAAAATTTTAACTAAGTGATCATAAAATGCATAATTATATATAAAACTGTATCAAATATCCAAAATGTATAAAATATATAAAATGTATTGTGATTATAGTCACAAAAAATGTGAAAAAAATTGCAGTTGCTATATTGATATTTAACGCTACGATATCTAGTAACTTGATACAAAACATGCAAAAAAACTGCTTAATATATCAATCATTTCAATGCCAACAATGGTTTAATGGATATAGCATCGTTTAGACCAAGTGGTACAGAGGCATCAGTGTAAATTTGCCACCATAATTCTTTATATAGGAGCAAACCTTTAAAGTCTCCCCCTCTTGGATCAACCTGCAAGATGTCAACTATACCAAAATTAAAGAAGTGACTATCGCCATACGCTTTAATATGTCTGTAAAGAGCATTTGTTTAATCTTTTCTTTTAATACTGTATAAATGAGAATAGATACGTCTGTTAACTTTAATTTGGGTCTTGCCTATATAGAACCCAGAACAGGTCCTGCATATGGCAAGATAAATGACCATTTTTGTTTGACAATTTCCTCCACAGAACTTTATATGAGTGTGGTTATGATTGTCCAACACCACACAGTCACCCCGAACTATAGTATGACATTGATTGCATTCTCCACATCTAGTTGTGCTTCTATATATGGGGGTCTTGTTGATATGACCTCTCTCTAAAATAAATTTGATGTTGATGCCAATTTTATTGACAAATCTGGGGCCTTGACCTAAAATAGAAGAAATTTCCTGATCTGCTGATATAATGTGCCAATTGTCAATCAAAATTATCTTGACCTTACCGATATATGGTCCATATTCCAACATACATGTCCTTTCAAAAGAGCTATCACCACTCATCTTGACAGCTGTACTAGGTGCCCACCTGTACATTACTGTTATATCTTTCTCCCAATAGGGGTGTATATTTTTCCCCCCACTCTTTAATTACATATTCCTTGACTTTTGTCATGGCTTTGACATCATAACCTCTTTCCTTAAATAATGAGGTAATGAGTGTCACTTCATCCAACAAGTCTGTATATACAGATGTCATCCTGACTGCTCTAATGAGTTGTCCCTTGTATATATTTATAAACTGCCTCTTAGGATGATTACTAAAATATTCTAAATAGTCGTTGGTGAAAGTATTTTTCCTATATATCTTAGAGCTAAATATATTATCTTCTCTACAAACTAAAGTGTCTAAGTATGCCAAGCCTTTATTATTTTTGGAAGACGTGAATTTCAAATAAGTATTACAGTTATTAATGTAGTCCAAAAATTGATCCAACAAAATATCTCCACCATCCCATATCAAGTAGATGTCATCCAAATATCTGTCAATTAGGAATCATCTTACTGACAAAATCTCAAAAGTACTGAAAAAGAAGAGCACGTATATACCTCCCATGCACCCTACAATTTCTATGTATGATAAAGTAGTGACTCGACAAATATATCAGCTTAACAAACAATTGGCAGGTATTTATTTTAAGTCCAACCTCACTGTTGAAGAACATAAGGTGCTTCAGGAATTAAAAAATGCAAAAAGCATTAGAATTATGAAACCAGATAAGGGGGGGGGTATTGTCATTTATGATAGTCTTATGTACACTTGCAAAATACATGCACTGTTATACACTTCAGGTAATTATTCCAACGTTTCCCTCAATGAAATTAATATAGGTTACAGGAAAATTGACATGTGTATTGAGGAATTCCTAATTGACAACAGGATAAACAATGATATATATAAGTATATTAAAGTAGATTATCCCACTTTAGCCACTATTGTAGGCATTCCGAAGATGCACAAAGAAATAGAAGATCCCCCATTCAGACCGATAATATCAGGGAGCAGATCTAAGACATTTCCCATGGATAAAGTGATTGATACAGATCTCGAACATGTATATGGAAAAATTTCACATATAGCTAAAGACTCTTGGGAATTTTTAAGGAGTTTTCCCACATATTTATCCAAGAATGATATATTATTTGTGACTATCGATGTAATTGATTTGTTCTCATGCTTTCCCAAGGAGGAGGGTCTAGAGGCTTTTGCATGTAGCATTAGGAAACCTGCAGACATTCAGTGCGACACCACTTGTCTCCTTATTGAAATGATGTCCTTGGTCCTTGATCACAATTGTATCTTTTTTGAAGGTGAATTTTTCAGGCAAACCAGGGGCGTAGCTATGGGTGCCACTTGTGCTCCCATATACGCAAACCTGGTTATGCTTGAGTGTGAAGAGACCAAAATATTTGAAAGTGATTATATGAAATACATTAAATATTATTCCAGATATTTGGATGACATCTACTTGATATGGGATGGTGGAGGTATTTTGTTGGATCAATGTTTGGACTACATTAATAACAGTAATAGTTATTTGAAATTCACATCTTCCAGAAATAATAAAGGCTTGGCATACTTAGACACTTTAGTTTGTAGAGAAGATAATATGTTTAGTTCTAAGATATATAGGAAAAATACTTTTACCAACAACTGTTTAGAATATTCTAGTAATCATACTAAGCGGCAGTTTATGAATATATACAACTCATTAGAGCAGTCAGGATGACATCTATATATACAGACATGTTGGATGAAGTGACATTCATTACCTCATTATTTAAGGAAAGAGGTTATGATGTCAAAGCCATGACAAAAGTCAAGGAATATGTAATTAGAGTGGGGGAAAAATATACACCCCTATTGGGAGAAAGATATAATAACAGTAATGTACAGGTGGCACCTAGTACAGCTGTCAAGAGGAGTGGTGATAGCTCTTTTGAAAGGACATGTATTTTGGAATGTGGACCATATATCGGTAAGGTCAAGAAAATTTTGATTGACAATTGGCACATTATATCAGTAGATCAGGAAATTTCTTCTATTTTAGGTCAAGGCCCCAGATTTGTCAATAAAATTGGCATCAACATCAAATTTATTTTAGAGAGAGGTTATATCAACAAGACCCCCATATATAGAAGCACAAATAGATGTGGAGCATGCAATCAATGTCATACTATATTTCGGGGTGACTGTGTGGTGTTGGACAATCATAACCACACTCATATAAAGTTCTGTGGAGGAAATTGTCAAACAAAAATGGTTATTTATCTTGCCATATGCAGGACCTGTTCTGGGTTCTACATAGGCAAGACCCAAATGAGATTTAACAGACATATCTATTCTCATTTATACAGTATTTAAAGAAAAGATGAAACAAATGCTCTTTACAGACATATTAAAGCGTATGGTGATAGTCACTTGTTTAATTTTGGTATAGTTGACATCTTGCAGGTTGATCCAAGAGGGGAAGACTTTAAAGGTTTGCTCCTATATAAAGAATTATGGTGGCAAATTTATACTGATGCTTCTGTACCACCTGGTCTGAACGCTACTATATCCATTAAACCATTGTTGGCATTGAAATGATTGATATATTAAGCAGTTTTTTTGCATGTTTTGTGTCAAGTTACTAGATATCGTAGCGTTAAATATCAATATAGCAATTGCAATTTTTTCACATTTTTTGTGACTATAATCACAATACATTTTATATATTTTATACATTTTGGATATTTGATACATTTTTATATATAATTATGCATTTTATGATCACTTAGTTAAAATTTTGAAGTTATTTATTGCAACATGTCTTAAATGTTATATATTACAATTTATTATTATGCATGCAATACTATAATTTATTACAGTAGAATTGTTGCATTAGTAAATGGGTATGTATGTCTTTAAATTTTCTAAGACTGTTTTAAAAAGAATTGGCGCCAAAAAAGTTATTTAATGATCTGTTAACGCCAGTTTTAGTGTTCTGATGAAGCTTGTATTCATACAAGTGAAAGCGCTTAATCCATGAGTTTGGATTTAATAAATTATTTTATTTTACACTCTATTTACTGTCGCCAGTTGGTTTACGTTCGTTCTGCTACTGCTGGGTTTGTTGGTGTTATAGTAGCACTAAAGTTGTGTGTGGATTTCCCAAGACACAGAGGTTCGTTTGCGAAACAGTGGATTTTGGTATTTTGTTCCTATTCTGTACAACCTATGTGGTGTATTTGCTTGTAGATGAAGGAAATGTTTATTTTAGTACATGCATGCATGCTTTTTGGCATAATTTTTTCAGCCTACCTATTTGGGGGCACCTGACATCTGGGGCAAGAAAAACTGAAGAAAATGGCGTCTGCTGCATCTTTTATACCCCTGGCGCACTGATGTCAGGGAAGAGGCGACAGCAAGCGACGCCGGACCTAGACTTTGGAATTCTGGCCGACTGCGGGTAGCCTAACAGCAGGATAACCCAAGTGTAATGACTGCAACAGTGAATACACTCTAACATCTACATTTATGGTAGGTACACAACTGTACTTTTCCTATCCCTCTATGCTCTTTTTCTAGGAACCAGTAAAGTGGTAAGAAAATGTGGTTCTGAAAATCTCTGGGACTTTTTCAGGACTCGTGGGGATACTTCCTCCAGAGGGAGATGAGGGGGTTTCAATGATGGATGCTTGCCCCAGAGGTAGAGGGGGTCTGCAGAACCAGGGCTTCAGAGACTTCTTCCTGATAGGGCCCTATCAATGCTCCTAAAGCGCTGCCCAACTGTTCCATCTCTCTGGAGGCAGTTGGGGGTCGTGTTTCCTTGCACCTGGACAAATTTTACAAACAGTGCATGGATGCAAAATATAATATCCAGTGGTTACTACATTCCCTTCCATCTCCTGATACAAGGAAGACACTCCCCAATGTTCGACCCAGTTAGAGGGAGCATGCAGCTCAAAGGCTCAAAAGCTGCTACAAAACTAATCCAGGAGGTCCAAACTGAGCAAATAGAATTTGGAATTTACTCCTGCTTTTTATTGCCAAAGAAAACAGGGGACTTGAGACCAATTCTTGATCTAAGCAGTCTGAATCAGTATGTAAAGAAGTCAAATTTCTGAATGGTTATGGTTCAGTACATCTTGCTCCTTCTGCACCAGGGCGATTGGATGTGATATATAGATCTCCAGGATGTCTGCTATCATATCAGAATAGATGGGCGCTCCAGGAGACACCTGCGCTTTTGGCTGGAAGTCAGTCCCTATCAATTCAGAGCACTGCCCTTTGTACTTGCCATAGCCCCCTGGATGTTCACCAAATGCTTGGCAGTCATGACAGCTCACCTAAGATTCAAAGAATTCCAGGTGTTTCTCTTTCTCAACAATTGGCTGCTCACCACTGCAACCAGGCATCGACTTCTACAAGCCAGGGATTACTTCAGATCTTCACCTCCCTAGGCATCACAATAAACCTTGCCAAATCAAAGCTGACTTAAGTAGAGATCTGGAGTTCATAGCAGCTCAACTGGATGCTACGAGTCAAGTGGCTTCATTCTCTTTATCGCATCACATTCTTATGGAATCAGGTGTGGGACTTGACTGTCTCGTCTGTCCCCTCCCCTCCAGCAAAGCTAGTGTTACAAACTCTTGGGTCAGTGTCAGCTGCTATTTTAGTTCCTCTAAGATTTTTCATGCAAATCTTCTAGTGGACTTCACCGGTACAGTGGTCTGTTTACCAGCCTCCATCTGTTTTCATAAAACTCACTTGAATTTGCAAACTTCATATTCACTGGTGGATCCAGTCAGATGACCTGTTTTTTGGCAGGCCATTCTCTTCCTCCACCAATAGCCACAGTGACGACAGATGCTTCTCAGCTAGGGTGGGGGCATTTCAAGGGAAGGATGGTCCAATGCACGTGGTCCTCCTCTGAGACCAAGTTGCATGTCAGTGTCCTAGAGATGAGAGCAGTCCTTTTAATGTTGCAAGTCTTTCAAGACATTCTCCTGTTACAGTATACACACACATCAGTATTCTGGGACATCAACAAACATGGAAGAACATGTTCCTACTTTGTTGTGCAGGGAGGCCATTAGGTCTGGGAATGGGCGATCTCTTCAGACCGTTTTCTAATTGCAGTGCACATACCGGGGTGAACTATCATGCTGGCAGACAGACTCAGTAGGTTCATTCTGATTTTTCATGAGTGGTGTCTCAATCAAACAATAGTGAACATGCTTTTCAGTGGCTGTGGCCAGTCTTGCTGTGACCTGTTTGCCTGTTCTCTTAAGTGCAGGAAGTACTTCACTCTGATCCCCCCCTCCGGTAGTTGATGAGAGATGCTTTGATTGACTATTTGACCCCTTTTCCACTCATCACAAAGTTTCTACAGTAAGCAAGCAGGCTAAAGAGCTCAGTCATCCTCATTGCCCCCTTCTGGCTTTGTCAGGTATGCTTCCCCTTCCTCTGGTCTCACTTGAAATGTCCTCCATGGATACTGGAGCCCAGTCAGGATCTACTCTCACCCATTAGAAATTCAGTGTCCCAATCCCCATGCCCTCAAGCTGACCACACGTGTTCTCCACTTATAGTAATAGTAAGACTCTCCAGGCTAGCTTCCCTAGGTCGTGACATTATCTTGGCCTCCCAGAAGCCCTCCACCAAGAAAGTCTACAGAAGAAAATGGAAAAGATTTTCTATATGGGCTTCCGAAGAAAATATTGATCCCTTCTCAGCTCCTACTTTGGCCATCCTTCTTTTTCTCACTACTCTTAAGGAAGGGGCTAGTTTTTCTACTATTAAACTTAATTTAGCAGTTATCCAACTTCCATGATGGAAACAAATCCCTTTGTCTGAAAACGTCCAGATTATGTAAAGCTTTTATGAAGATGAATTTTCTTAGACCTTCAATAAAGGATCCCTTTCCCCCTTGGGATCTCACTGTGGTTCTCCAGGGGTTGACTCATTTTGAACCGGCAAACAAATGCAGTATTAAGTTTTTGTTGGAAAACAATAATTTTGGTAGCTATCACTTCAGCAAAAAGAATTGGAGTTCCAGGCCTAATCAGCTAGGCCCTCTTACTTTATTTGCCATTAAAGATGGTGTCTGTATGAACCAACCCTTTTTCTCTGCCTAAAGTGGCTGTGGAGAATAACATTAATCAGTCCATACAATTGCCAGTTTTCTTTCCAAACATTACAAATAAGGGTGAATGTAGGTTGCATCCTGATGTTCATAGACAGGTAAGGTTTTGTCTTCACAGAACAAAACAGTATAGAAAGTCAGATCAGCTGTTCATATCTTTTTCCCTTAACCACTTGGGTCAAACAGTTTCCAAAATTACTCTGGCTTAATGGACTACTGATTTGTATTTTGCTGATTTATTGTCAAAAAGGTTTGGAATTGCCTCATCCACCTAGAGCTCATTCTACTTGATCTGTGGCTACTTCCTCTGCTGTCTCTTTAAAAACTTCCATTGGCAATATATGTGCTGCAGCCACTTGGTCAAAGACTTATACCTTTGTTACACATTGCAAATTGGACAGAGCTTCCTTTGGTTCGATGGTGCTCTGGCATGTCCTTCCTTGAGGGCCTCCCGAGAGTTATGTAGCTGGGGGACTCCCATTTTTGAGGAAGAATGAAAAGGACATCAGGTTTAGAAGTTATTTAATTACTATAAATTGGCATCTGTGTTGTCCAGTTTTGTTCTTCCTTACCTTCCTTCCCAGCTATTTCCCAGCCTTGTCACTCCTAGAAGGATCTTTGAATGGTAATGGAAACTTTGTTCCAGGTCTGAGCCTCTGTCTTTTTTTGGTCTGTTCTGTCTCTATATCACAGTGGGCAGTAAGACAGCAAACTTGATCTGAGGAGTTCGTGATGGAATAAAGCATTATGGGTAGAGGGAGGAGCTCGAGATTTAGATCCCAAGTCTTGTAAAAGTGGCTGAGCTGGATCCGAGGATCGGATCTGTAACCCCTTTGAGGAAGAATAAAATGGGCAACACAGATGCCAAGTTATTGTAAGTACATAACTTTTGTGTCCGTTCTGTAAATATTTGAAGAACTTGAGGTTTGTACTGTTTATTATCAGACATATCTATTTTTCATAACACAACTAAACATACACCTAACCTCTCAGAGTGACTCAAATTGCTCTGCAAAATTATTTTTTTCACCTCTCAGGTTACATGCTGTTCTATTCAGTGTTAATGCGGTATGGCTTCATCGCTTCATTTTTGGCCCTCTTTCTGCAGAAATTTTTCAAAAAGTTGGAAGAAAAGGATAAAATTATGCAGGTATTTAAACGCTTTTTCTTTCCTTTATTCCAAAATTTCAAAGAAATTATTCTTGCAAACCACACTGTTTTGCCACAAAAAGTTTGTGAACAAAAAGGCAAAAAAAAAAAGCCAAAATGAAATAGGATATATGTAAGTCTGATTTCAAGGTAACAAAAAGCCCCTTCCAAGATGAACTTCCCAACTTCTAAACCACCACTGCTCACCCCACACCTCTTTCCACCTTGGCTGTTTTCCCACCGATCATTCAAACTATTTTTCAAACTTCCTCTTAGGGAAAAGAAATGTCAGACACTTGGGTTTTTAGTCATTCAGAAAGGGTAATAATCTTGAGTGCAAATCTCTTCCTTTAACACAGGTTATTAGGTTCCTCAGAATCAACAGCATCTAGTTCATCCAATCTTACCTCTTCCTCCCAAATAAAAAGGAAAGGGTTTCTATTCCAGGTTTCCCAAGAAAGGAAGGTACTTTCAGACCAGTCTTAATCTGTCCTCAGCACTTTCTTGAACATTCCAAAATTCAAAATGTTAAAACTCCAAAATATTTTACTTTGACTTTTTTCAAAAGCTTTTCTCGTTAACTTGCACTTCGTGTGCTTATCTTCAGATTCCAATCTATTATTTTCAAAGGACTTTAATGATGTCCTTCAAGGATGCATCTGCAGTCATCACATATGGGTTGTCCTGCCTCAGGCAGCCCTTCGGTCGGCCGGATTCCAAAGTCTGAGTCTGGCCTCGGCTGATGTCGCACTTTCCCCGACGTCAGAGTGTCTGGGGTATAAAAGCATCAGCCGACGCCATTTTCCTCCGTCTTTCTTGCCGCGTGGTGCCCGAAGCAGAAGCAGTTCGCAAGTGCCGGTCGGCCAGCTCCTGTGATTCAGCTACCGAAGACTTCGAAAAAGCTAAGTACCCCGTTGGGGACGCTTTCTTGCCTCAGCCGATGTCAGATAAAGTTAATAATTGTTTAACTTGTGGGAAACAAATACCTCATAAGGATTTCCTCTCTTACTGCCTCCCCTGCCTAGGCCCAGACCACGACGTCTCGGCCTGTTCAGCCTGTGCTTCCTTCAACCGACGAACTCTTAGACGTCGGTCGGAGTTTGCAGAGGAATTCTTTGGGGCTAGTTTTGCTTACAAGACGCCGTCGCAGACTCCGACTTCGCATTTAGTTAAGAAACGGAAGGACAAGGGCTGACACACGCTGGCCGCGGTTTCGGCTGAAACCACGGTCAGGCCTACCGCGAGTGTCTCGGTCTCGGCTGATACAGAGTCCTTGGTACTTCTGATTACGAAAACCGCACAACCGACTACCTCGGCCCCGGCCGAGTCGGTTATTGAATTACCTACTGAAACTGGTGTCCAGGAACCTTCCGACACCATTCCTTTAGACAAGTCTACTCCTGCACGTGGTGCAGCCAGACCTCCTGCATCCATGTCCATTAAGGCTTTCTCTAGGGCTAAAGCTGCTAAACTTTCTAAAGCTTTGCCTCCCAAGGTTACCTCTCAGAGACCCTCTACTGGCTCACAGATTCTTAGCTTAGCAGAGGATCTTATCTCCTTAATTAGAGGTTCTCAACCTCATCCGGACAGGGGCTCTCAACCTCCTCCAGACAAAAGGCCCAGGGTTGAGCCCTCTGACCCCCATTCCTCAGATGAATCCACTGATGGCTCTACTCTGTCAGACCACCAGGAGGAGGCTTATTCGGCCTACAAGGATTCTGATTCTGAAGAATCTATTCCCTCGGCCTCCCCTCCTGAAGAGTTTTCCTTTGGAGAGACATTACACTCTATGAGAGAACATTTTCAATGGCAGGGTCAGGAATTCTCTGATTCTAGAAAGAGTTTAAGGACCTTTTTACATTTACCTCAGCATAGGCCTTTAGCTATACCTCCTGTTTTGAATGTCATTGATGATGTGTACTCTGATGCTAGTATAGCCCCTGACTCTCTCCCTCCGACTTCTGCCAAACCTGATAGGTACTACAGGGTCCCGGACTCACATCTACACCTGTACAAGGCCCACTCTGCTGATCCAGAAACTATTTCCCAGGGCCCAAAAGGGGTTGCAGCTGCCACTGCTAGAAATCCTCTGCCCTCTGAAAGGGAGTCCAGAGCTTTAGAGAGATGGGGTAAGAAAGTGTATACTTCTGCAACTCTTTCCATGAGGGCATTAAATTGTCAATTTCATAAGATACAGTACCAAGAGTATTTGTTAGATGAATTGCATAAGAAACTGTCTTCTTCTGAACCCCTTGATCGCAAATCCCTTCAGGATCTGGTACATAACTCCCAGCAGGTTAGTAACCATTTCTTGCAGTGTGGTTATGATGCATTGGAAGCTTCATGTAGGTCAGCTATGACAGGTGCAGTCATACGTAGGCATGCCTGGCTGAAGGAACAATCTCTGCCAGACCATGTTAAAGCTAAGCTTTTGGATGCTCCTATGGAAAAGCAAAAATTATTTGGTTCCACGGCTCAAGAGGTCTTAAAGAAATTTGAAGAAAAGGCAAAATCTGTGCAAACAATCAAAGACTTTCTGCAAGTCCAATCACCAAGATTCAGCAGGAATTGGCCTACTAAGAACTGGTCCTTTCCGGACTCAGACAGATCTCAGAGAGGCAGGAATGGGCGTGCCAGAGGTAGAGGGCAAGCTAGAGGCTCCTACAGAGGCAGTCAATGGCAGCCTCCCAACCAGAGAGGTAGTTCAGGAACTACAACTGCTACACCCGGACAGACTCAATGACTTTGTTTTGACTCCGCCGACCAGGGCTCAATTAGAAGCACCTTTGGGCGGAAAGCTTTCTTTATTTTCAAAAAATTGGCACAGCATTACAAGGGACACATGGACACTGCAAATAATAGACAAAGGATACAGGTTCCATTTCCACACATTGCCAAAAAGAAAAGGCATGCCAGACCTGCCACCAAATCAGAGGGCAGAGGCTTTGAAACAGATTTCCAACTTAATACAAATGAAAGCTATAGAAAAGGTACCTCTTTCAGAACAAGGCCAAGGATTTTACTCCAGATTATTCCGTTTTCCAAGAAAAGAAAATCAATGGAGGCCTATTCTCGACTTGTCCGCACTGAATACTTACCTCATTGTGCCAAAATTCAAAATGCTGACTCTACAGCAACTCCTTCCCATGCTGGGCAAGGGGTCTTGGCTGGTGACTCTAGACCTCAAGGAGGCATACCTGCATGTCCCTATCAGACAAAGTTGCAGAAGACACCTCAGATTTCTTGCAGGGTCAGAGCATTATCTATTCTCAGCATTGCCCTTTGGCTTATCTACTGCGCCCAGAGTATTCACAAAATGCCTGGCATCAGTAATTGCACACTGCAGACTTCAGGGGATTCAAATTTACCCATATCTGGACGACTGCCTTATACAAGCGGACAGCAAGCAAACTTTGTTAAAGGACTTGGATTATGCCATCCATCTACTGCAGGCCTTGGGATATACAGTCAACATCCACAAATCAAGACTTGTTCCATCCCAAAGAATAACTTTTCTGGGTGTGGATCTAGACACAACCATCCAAATGGCCTTTCTCACAGAAGGAAAACAAAAACAACTTCCGGATTACTTCAAGAATCTGACAAGACAAACTCAGCTGACTGCAAGGAAAATCCTGCAGGCCCTGGGTTACATGGCATCTTGCATTCTTCTGATTCCACAAGCAAGGCTGCATATGAGAAAATTACAATGGTACCTAAGGAGTTTATGGACTCAGCACAGTCACAGCTTAGAAACTTTGATCCCACTCATTCCATGCCTTCAAAAGGAATTTCTGTGGTGGGCTCAAGCCTGCCAGTCGAACAGTGGGTTGCCCTTCAGCAAACCAAGAGCCAACCAAACCATCACTACGGACGCTTCAGACCAAGGTTGGGGAGCACACATGGAGGGCAGATGTATCCAAGGGCTATGGTCACAAAGAGAGCTGCGCATGCACATAAACCAAAAGGAAATGCTGGCAGTGATACACGCAATCGAGGCCTTCAAACTTTTTCTTCATCAAGGCCACCTACTCATAAGGACAGACAACACCACAGTTATGTGGTACATAAACAAGCAAGGAGGCACCCATTCCTACCCTCTTTGCAGACTGGCAATGAATCTATGGGAACTTTCCTTGAAACTCAATATACAGCTGCAGTCCCAGTTCGTGCCGGGGAAAGACAATATACTGGCAGATAGCTTAAGCAGAAATACCATGGATGCAGACGAATGGATGCTGCACCCAGACATCTTCTTACTCATAACACAATCATGGGGAAGGCCGGAAATAGATCTGTTCGCCTCCCCCCACAATCATCAACTGAAGAAATTCTGCTCAAGGACATACCACCCACAAACATGGAAAGTGGACGCTCTCTCTTTCAGCTGGAAAGCTCTAACAGTGTATGCTTTTCCACCTCTACCATTAATGACCAAGGTCTTACTGAAGATCAGGACAGAGCAGCCCAGAGTGATTCTGATAGCTCCAAACTGGCCAAGACAGCACTGGGTACCCACTGTTAAAGAGCATGTCACAGACGAAACCGTGGCCTCTCCCCCCATGGCCACTTCTACTGACACAGCACAATTTAAAGACTCTGCATTCCAACCTGAAAACCTTGCAGCTAACTGCCTGGAAAATACCATGACTCCTCCTCAGGATAAGCTATCCCAGAGAGTGAAGGATATTATTATGGAAGCTACCGGCCTTCCACAAGGAAGGCATATTCAGCAAAATGGAAAAGATTTCACACTTGGAACACAACAAAGGGCCTAGATGCGACAGTGATGAACATGGCACATATACTGGAATATTTGGCAGAATTGTTCCACAACGGCCTGTCTTACTCTTCCATTAAGATACATGCCTCAGCAATTTCAGCAGAATACAATGTTAATCCACCTGTCTTCTCTCATCCTCTCCTGAGACAGTTTCTGAGAGTAATCAAAAACATCAATCCTCCAAGGAAACCACCTCTACCTACTTGGGACCTTAACTTCGTGTTGGAAAAACTAACACTTCCTCCCTTTGAACCAGCAGCATCTGCAGATCTACAGTTTCTGTCTTGGAAAACTGCCTTCCTTCTGGCCATAACCTCAGCAAGAAGAGTATCTGAGTTACAAGCTCTAATGGCAGTACAGCCATTTCTTATCTTTCATCAGGACAGAGTTTCATTGAGAACCAATCCTACATTTATGCCAAATGTGGTATCCAGGGTATCTTTGAACCAAGCTATTCACTTGCCTACATTCTTCCCACAACCACAAAATAAAGGGGAAAAACTTCTGCACACCCTGGACATACACAGACAGTTGCGCTACTACTTGGACAGAACTAAAAGTTACAGAAAGACTGACCAGCTGTTTGTAACATATGCTGCTGGGGCACAAGGAAAAGCAATTTCCAAACAGACCATTTCAAAATGGATAGGAAATTGCATTTGTTTTTGTTACTCCTTTCATGGAAAAACTGTGCCAGCTAACATTAGACCTCATCCCACGAGAGCCACAGCCACCACCACAGCCTCCCTAAGAGGGGTGGCTACCAAGGACATTTTAGAAGCTGCTACATGGAGCTCCATGCATACATTTGCCAAGCATTACAATTTACCTTTATACTCCAAATCCAGAGCAGGCTTTGCTATGGCAGTCCTGCAGGGTATCTTAGCTACACCATCCTTTACTTAGTACCTCCACCCCCAGATTGGCTATGGTATTCTGCCATTATGTGATGACTGCAGATGCATCCTTGAAGGACATAGTACAGTTTTGTACCTACCATAAATGTAGATGTCCGATAGGTATGCATCTGCAGTCAGGTTTACCCTCCCTCCCTCCTTCCCCTCTGTGGTATACTTCTTATAGCTAGCTGGGGGGATCTATTATGGTGTATTTGTTTTTATAGTACTGTGCATGTTTGGATTTGTTTTTACAATGCATATCTCCAAATTTTAGCCTTCCTTAGAGGGCACCTGGCATCTGGGGCAAGAAAAATTGAGGAAAATGGCGTCGGCTGATGCTTTTATACCCCAGAAGCTCTGACATCGGGGAAAGTGCGACATCAGCCGAGGCCAGACCCAGACTTTGGAATCCGGCCGACCGAAGGGCTGCCTGAGGCAGGACAACCCATATGTGATGACTGCAGATGCATACCTATCGGACATCTACATTTATGGTAGGTACAAAACTGTACTTTCTGTGCCTTTGGGTTGCACTTTGTCTACCGTATTGCCCTTTTGAGCTTTCCACTTTTTCCAAGTGTGTTCACATTTCTGGGATGTTAACATTTTGCAAGCTGAAATCCACATCTACCCTTGGACAATTTTCTAATTTAGACCACTTAACTTCACGAAGTTCTTCAGGACTTGCATCCCACTGTTAATATCTTCCAGAACTTATGCTTCACTCTAAATTTCAACAAGGCCAATCATCTCCTTTCATATTCTGCATTATTTCTAGGAGGTTGTCATCTCACTCATCTCTGGTGGTGGCTTTTCTTCCTGTAGAGAAGACTCTTGTTAACAGACTGTCCCTGGTATACCTATATATGACCTTAACAGGAGAGATGGAGAGCCCTGGAGTAAAACACCCACTATATTGTTGCTCTCATTCGCCAGACTACAAGACTACACATGAAAATTCAGTGGTACCGAAAATACATTTGAACATAATTCTGCAATTTTCTGCCTTTCTCCATTCCTGTCTTTCCATTAAGAAAGAGCTACATTGGTAAGGTCATGCAGCTAAAGATAAATCAAAGTGTTCTGTCTTTAATTCCTTTTCAAATTTTCATGGATGTATTAGATGAAGCCTGGGGGGGGGGGGCTGGTTTCAATATTCAAAGACTCTGATCTGGAAAGATCGGGAAAAAGCATATAAACATTTAAGAAATGGAAGAATTGATTCTAGGTTTTCAACTTTTCCACTTGTGTTCTCCAGAAACACTTCAGCTTGACAGACAGTGCAACTGTCATGTAATACATCAAGCGGGAGGAATAAAATCCTACCCCCTGTGCAGACTGGCACTGGTGACTTGGGTCATTGCTATTCATCACAACCTTTTTCTCAAAAGCATTTACATTCCATCTGAACACAAAATCTTGGCAGATTACTAATCAGATCAAAGGCGCATACCCCAGTAAATGAATGTTGAACAAGGGAGGTCCTTCCTAATGATTGTCCAGCAGTGATACCCTTAAGAGTGATCTTTTCCCCTTCAGTCTAAACCATCAGCTCAGAATATCTCTGTCCAAGACCCCTTGCAAGGAAGCCTGGGCAAAGGACATTGTTGCATGCTTTTTGCCTTTGCTGTTATTCATAAAGTCATCCTGAAAATTCAGAAGGACAGTCCCTAAAAATCTCTTGGTGGTCCCCTTTTTGGGCCAAACAACATTCTTGCACCCTTTTTTCCAGCTAGCCAGGAGCAGTCACCATGTTGTACCCCACAGGATGAACCTACTCACAAAACTGAAGGGGTGTCTCTCATTCATACAAGCCTGATGACTGTACAACTCATGGTATTAATAAATGTTTGATTCCTTTTAGGCACATTTACTTTGCGGATGTGCTGCAGGTAATAAAGGGAGGCTAAAAACAAAATGGAAAAGTTTTTTGTGCCAAAATAGAGGAAACAATGTCTTTTCCATCAGTTGTTCATCTCATGGGTTCCGGATCAGACCTCAGATCCGACTTCTGGTCTGACTTCGGCCACTTTTTTCAGACTTGGGCTCTGTAGCTCATGCACCACCCATTTACCATAATCCCCTCCATACCCCACATTATCTGAGATCCCATTTGATGCTCTGTGTTCAGAAGTGGTTACTGTAGCTCAGGTGTTAGGAGATAAGTACTAGGCCTTTGTGTTCTGTTTTTAGCTCTGACTCGATTTATATTTTATGTTATTGGATTACCTTTTCCCCTTTAAAAAAAAAAGTAAAAAAACTTTTTTGAACTAGACTTGTTTTCTTTTGGTTTTAGGACTTGTCTTTTCTTTTTATACTATAGTTAAATAGTACTACTTTATAAACATTGCTAGCATTTGTCTTTATCTCCTTTAGAGACAGAAGGATGCGGAAATTCTTCAGAACCCATATTCATTTGGGAGTCCTCTTGGATTTATCGTCCATCAGACCCATGAGCTATAGATGGTCCCGGGCCCCCTTAGCTGCTCCTGCTCCAGTCTGTCTTATGATTTCGGAGGTATCTGACTCAAGATTTCTAGGTTGCCCTTGTATCTGAAAATATGTTCTTTGTTTCTGATCCAACTGGTGCCAATGCTGTCAGAGTTGTAGGAATCTTGGAGATGTAGCTTTATCACCAGATCCATGGGTAGTGTGCTCAACTCTTGAGAATCTCAGAGCTCTCCCTTCCTCTCAGCTATGGCATTGTACAACTCTGTTCCTACCTCTGTTTCACGACAGGGTAGAGGAAATTCCCTGGACCACCCCGCTAGGTGGCTTGCAGCTCTGGCTGTTTTTTTTTTTTTTTTTTGGGATCTTCTTTGACTTCTGCCTTTGAGGCAGTAGAGAGAGCCTTATCTTCATGAAACAGGATATCCCTGCCTCACTCGGGTTCTCTTCCCATTCCACAACTGTCTGCCCTGGGTCCTGAACCTGCTCATTCCGTCCCATGAGGACAGCTGGTTCAAACTAGCCTTGAGATGATCCTCATCCAGAATCCCCTTCAGACATTCAAGTCTTCTTCGATTCATCCCCCCTCTTAAGCTTCTTCACACAAGTGTAATCACCTCCTCTCAGGAGTTACTACCTGAAAAGGTAGACATTGAGGAAGGGGAGGTTCCCCCTAGATTATCCCGTGAGGACATGTCATTCAGAGGAATTCTCAAGCTTCTGAGACAGAAAGGTGGTTGGTTTTCTGAAGCTCCTTCCCAGGAAGTGTGTGTGCTCCTCGAGGCATTTGGTACTAGGTCAGCTTCCTCTTGAATGGTTCAAGTGGATGAAATGGTTGATCTCGCCTCTCATAGGGCATGGAAGGATATAGTTGTGGCAGAGCTTATCCCCAAGAAACCAGGTAAATATTTAGTAGCACCAAAAAGAATGTCCAATTGAAGTAAGAGTCCCCCGGTTTATACTGGGATGGTGGTGGCAGCCACTAAGAAGGAACTCGCCGAAGAGAGTTAACTGTCCATCCCCTCACAGGGAGTCCAGGGCTTTGGACAGATATGGGAAGTGAATCTATGCTTTAGCAACCTTTTTTGCTGTATGGTCACTGAACTCTTTGGCACACCTTACAAGATTTCAGAGGAAGTTGACTAAAGAACTTTGCAATCCCTTACTGGGCCCCTGTCTGTGGATAACATGGCCACCCTCCATTCCATCTCAAATGCCTTTGTGTCTGATTTCTCACATGACAGAGGGTGCTTCTAGAGTTGTGGGTTCAGGCATTACTTTTAGGGGGCATATCTAGATGCACTCATGTGACTTTGCAAGGTCTTTTAAGTTGTTTTTCACTAATGCTTCCTTTGATGGCTCAACCCTTTTTAGCCCCAAGATTACAGAAGATGCAGGAATGAACTGTATGGGATAATTGTCTGCTATAGGAATACAGTTTTCTGCCCCGCAGAGAATTTTATCGATTAACTAGAAAGGGGGAAGAAAGATGTGGTTCCAAAAATCCCTGAAGTTTCTCCAGGACTCCTATGAAGACAGAACTCTTATAGCAAGAGGGGGAGTCTGTAATAGACTGAACCAGCGAGGCAGAGGAGGCCTGCAAAATAAAGGCTTAAGAGCTTCTTTCGTCAAGAAACCTTACCAGCACTCCTGGGGGATTGCCTGGCTGCTCCACTCTGGAGGTAGTCTGGATTTGCTTGTATCTGCACCTGGAGGCCTGAACATTCCATCACCAAAGATGTCTGGGTGTGGACAGTTATTACCAAAGGCTACTGTGTTCCATTTTCCTATCTTCCACCAGTCATATCAAAGAAGTTACTCAATGTGCAGCCCCATCAAAGAAAAGATGCACCATTAGAAATTTAAAAGCTGCTAGTAAGAGTCGTACAAAAGGTTCGACTAGACCAGGAAGGAGTCAAACTTATTCACGGTTCTTTTTGCTGCCAAAGAAAAATGAGACCTCAAGCCAATTAGCCACTTGAACCTATTTGTCAAACACTTGAAATTTTGTCTAGTCAGTGTTCGGTCCATTCTTTGACCGTTGAGGAAGGACGATTGGATACACTCTATAGACCTCCAGGTTGCATGCTACAACATTAAAATGGACAGATTA
Source organism: Protopterus annectens (assembly GCF_019279795.1). Lineage (NCBI taxonomy): Eukaryota > Metazoa > Chordata > Ceratodontiformes > Protopteridae > Protopterus > Protopterus annectens. Next base: position 754,263,340 of record NC_056728.1, on the reverse strand, counting down.
TCCTGGAGATTTCAGGGAGCCAGTCATTTGCATTTCAGGGCTCTGCACTTTGATTTCACCACAGTCCCCTCGATTTTCACCAAGTGCATGGCGGTGGTTGCGGCTCATTTAAGACTGCTAAGATTCATGGTGTTCCCATTTCAATATTGTCCTACAAAGTGTGTTTTTTGATATTTTAGTGTGGATTTCACCTTGGTGTACTGTTTGGTTTCTAGTTGTTTCCCTACCTCCATGACTGGCTCCTCACTGCCCCCCATCAAACATATTCTAATTCATGCCATAGATTACTTGCTCCAGTCTGGGTATCACAGTCAGTTACAAGTCATCTTTGCCGTACACAATCTCTGGAGTTCATAGGCACACATTCCAACAGTCTCCCAAATAGCAAGATTTCCATAGCCAAGACGTCCACTTAGAAAGCCGAGCCTTGAAATTTCTTTCTCTTCAGACAGCCCTACCAGATTGGTTTAACAGCTCCTAGGATCCATGGCTCCTTCAATTACTCATCCCACTGGCGAAGTTTCACATGAGAGTAATTCTTTGGACATTGGAGGTGCAATGGCCAATAACGCGACAACTTGTACATTGCCCCATATGAATCACTGATATTTACAGAGAACATGTAACCTGGTAGATTGAAGGTCTGAAGGTATCTCAGGGATGTCCCTTTGTTCTACTCTTACCAAAGACCACGGTGATGGACTCTTCCCAGCTGGGTTGGGGGGACTGTTTGGGAAAGAATGTTCAAAGCACGTGATCCCCCCCAGAAGCCAGTCTCCACATCCGTGTTCGAGATGAGAACTGTCCTGTTAGCATTGCAGGCATTTCAGGATGTTCTCCCACTGGGGATAATTGATATACAGACAGACAACATATCGATTTGGTACATCAGTAAACGTGGGAATCTCTTTTTACCCCTTTTGTTGAGAAGCAATGAGTGTGACAGTGGGGTGATCTCTTCCATCCACTTTCTAATTGCAGGGTACATTCTGGGAAAGTCCACCTTCTTAGCAAACAAACTGAACAGGTCTATCCTACTGCCTCACAAGTGGTGTCTCAAGTCATCAGTGACAAAGCAGATATTTCATCATTGGGGTCAGCCATGCCGCAGTCTATTTGCCTTCCCCACATCTACAAGTGCAGCTGATACTTTGCCGTAATCCTTCCAGAGGGGGAGTTACTGAGAGAGATTTTTCCATGAATGACCCCCCCCCCTTCCCAGTCTCCTTTATGCATATCCATCTACTCTCTAGTCTCTAGTGTTCCTTAAGACAGAGGGTGAACTCTATCTGAGATAGTGTGGGTTTGGAGGGTATTGTGAGTAAGGGAAGGAGCCTGAACTGCAGACCCTAAGTCTGGAAACAGTGGCCAAGGTCTGATCTGAAACCATGAGTTGAAGGATTGAAACAGACAATACAGATGCAGCGTTGTGGTAAGTACATAACTTTTGTATTCTGTTTTCGGCAGGGATGCCTTTTATTCAGTAATGTTTGTGAGTTGCTCAGTTCAGGTTTGATATACACCTGTAAGTAGATGTCGACCATCTCGACTTGTCTTCCCATGTATCCTCTTCTTTGTGCTTTGAGGTTAAGCAGTCCCTAAAGGGTTCCTGCACATCATCCCCCCTAGAAATTCTATACCTCACCTTCTTCCTCTTCTTCCCTGGGACTTAAATTACGTGCTTGAGAATTAATTTTACCATCCTTTGAATCTGTTTTCTTTCTTGTCTTTAAAATATTTGAACATCAAAAATGTTCTTGTTGTTCTAACCTCCCCAAAAAGGGTCTCCAGATTACAAGTTCTGATGTCTGTTCCCCCTTTTTTACAAGGAAGAATGTGTCCTTTAGAATTAACCTGTCTTTATACCTAAGATGGGGTCATTGAAATCTTCACGAATCAGTCTATATATATTCCTGCATTTCTTCTAATTCTCAGAATAAAAATGAATATTCTCCATTTGATGGATGTCCACAGGTAGCAAAGATTTTATTTGGATAAAACGTAAAGTCAAAAGAAAATCAGATCAGCTGTTTGTTTCCTTTGAGAGTAAACAAGTTTTCAGTATCCAAACAATTTCACATCCCAGGCTGCATCCTATATGAACTCAGGCAGGAACTTGCAGTACCATTCGGCACCCTATTCAACCAAAGCCTGAGTACTGGCTTCGTCCCAGCCAAGTGGAGAACAGCCACTGTCATCCCTTTGCACAAAGGTGAAGTGTCCACTGATACAGGAAATTAGATGTATCAGCCTAACTAGCCTGATTTGCAGGGCCAATGGAATGGATTGTCATGGACCTCATTAACAAGGACATTGGCAACCTCCAAACACTCAATCCCACACAGTTTGGTTTTGTCAAGGGGAGGTCATGCCTGTTAAACTTGGTTGACGACTTGAGAGTCACCAAAGCCATGAATGAGAGGAAGACTGCACACCGCCTACCTTGACCAGGCCAAAGCCTTCAATACTGTTCCCCAGTCTTGTATAATAGATTAATTCTCTCAACTAGGCATCCATCTCTGTTACCAGATGAGTAGCAGACTAGCTCACTGATAGAACCCACCTAGACAAAATAGGGTGAACCACCTTAAGCAGTAGACCATAACGAGCGGTGTACTCCAGGGATCAGTTTTGGGGCCTCTGTTGTTTGGGATGTACCTTTCTGAGTTGCATGCCAAAACCAGTGTGCTATGGCTGATCAAGTTTGCAGATTGCAAGCTGGGCGCTTTCATCAATTCCCATAGTGATGTGGGTATCCTCCAAGAGGGTCTCACCAAACAAAAAACTGGTGCCGGAAACATGGCCTCAAACTGAATGCCAAAAAGTACATCATCCCATTTGGGGGGAGTGACATCCCCACAAATTATCACATTAATAACAAGGTCCTAAGCATACTTTCAGTCATGAGAGACTTGGACACCATGGTTGATAGCAAACTGAATTTTGACCACCATATTGCCTCTGTTGTACGGAAAGCTTTTTACATGGCCCACCTTATTTGTAAGGGTATCTTGTCCATGGACAGGGACGTCATAACATCTGTGTAGTCTTACCTTATAAGACCCATTATTGAGTACAGTGCCCCTTTTGGCATGTACCTCACAAAGCAAACGCAGCAGCTGGAGAGACCACAGAGGTTCCTCACCAGGAGAATCCAGGGCCTCAAACATCTACCTTACACAGATAGGCTAAAAGCCCTGTCCCAGTGCTTAGTCTCATACAGACTCCTCAGTGCTGACATCATCTGGCATACAGAGGAATCTCAGACCCCGCATTGATGTGACTGCTGCATAAGCTCCGTTTGAGTAATCTGCATGCGTTACTTCATCCGGGTATGTGACCATCAATAGGACTTGGTGGTGGGACAGATTTGTGTCCGATAGACTCCCTGTCCACTCAAGCAGAGTTACCTCATTAACCCTTTTTAAGCACAACCTGGATAACTGGATGGGGAGCAGAAAGTACAGACCTAGGATTCTACCAATGTCCCTGCTGGACAGGGACATTGAGTGCTGAATTGTCAAAATATGGGCTAAATTCTTGGCTAGGCTTGTAAGGGCCTCCGGGCCAATAGCCTAGTAACTTCCTATGATTTATGGACTGATATCACTTCCCATTTCTATTTGCTATTTGCTAAATTTTTGTAACTTCAAAACTCCCTTTGTAACAGCTGTAACTTCTTCAGGTGCTGTTTTTAAAGGTTTTGATTCCAAATTCATATTATATGCAGTTATGTGGTCTTCCATTCACATTTTTACAAAGCATTATAAGACTGACACCTTTTCCACAGCCAGAATAGAGTTTGTCAGGTTCATACTTCAAGGGTTACTGGATTCTATTTCTGTCTGTTATCCTTTTTCACTCTGTGTAAAAGCCTTGGAAAATTGTCCCATCTGTCAGCATTACTGCAATAGTGATCTAATGATGAATATACTACAGTTGTGTAAGACCTTTATGTAACAATAGATGTTTGAAGAGATCACTGTTGCAGTATTTGCACCCTCCATTAATCTCCCTGTTTTTTCTTCATCTCCTGTGACTGAGGTGGACTCACTTTTTGTCTTCTGTTCCCCCTTTGACTCCTACTTGAGTCTCCGCTCTGTATAGCAAGGCTTGTGTTCTGTTGGGCAAAAAAAACCTGAGGATTTTCACAATCGTGTACTTTATGTTACCAGTAAGTAGTATGTCCAAGTTTGGATATTTGTCATGTGAAGAAGGAGCAACTAAACTTTGACATACTGGCCAGACATATGGTATCATTGTCAGGATGCATCCCATCTGTCAGCATTGACTGTTACAGTGACATTTTTGAACATCTACTGTTATGTTAAGCTCTTCCACAACAACGTACAGTTGTGCAAGTGCTGCTGTTTGTTACCACACGTCTAGGTATTCTGCGGTATGACTGCCTGCAGTGAATATGTAGCTGGGTATGATGGTATCCATTTTTGTCTGTAGTTGGACTGGCCATGTTTCAAACTGAAGTCTGAAATTCTGTATCTTGTGCATCACTTGAGCATTTTAGGACCTATAGTTTTATAGGTTCATAGGTTCATAGGTTCATACTAGGCTATCTGCCCGAGGGCATTTACAAGCCTAGCCCATCGTTTTGTGGCTTACGCCACCCCTTTAGTATGGGGAACTATACCCATTATTTTGCTGTGCCTCTGTCGAGCAGTGACACTGAGGTAATCCCTGGGGTATATCTGCGATCTCCCATCCATTGGTCAAGATTTCTCTTGAACAAGGCCAGCGAGGTGCTCTGCCTCACATATACCGGGATTTTGTTCCACAGCATAGGGAGTCTTTGGGTGATGAATCTATCCCTCCAGCACGTCCTATTAATAGCCGTGTCGAGGTTTAAGTCTCCCGCCCTTGTGGCTCTGATGGATCTAGATTTTTGAGGTGAAGCATATTCATCAAATCTGGGTTTGACATGGCCTTGTATGTTAGGCAAAGGTCACCTCTGAGCAAGCGGTGGCGACTGAATAGAGCTGGAGTTCTTTCAGTCGGGCAGCATAGGATAGATTTTGAGACCCTTTATCCTTTTGGTGAGGAACTTTTGTGGCCTCTCCAGCTGCTGCAAGTGTCGGGTCAGATACATTCCGAATGGGGCATTGTACTCAATCATTGGTCTGATGAGTGATGAGTAAAGGGAGACTATGACCTCCCTTGATCTAGATGAGAATCCCTTCATGATAAGGTGGGCAGTGTAGAAGGTCTTCCTAACTACTTTAGCTACATGGGTGTCGAATGACAGACTACTATCAACCTGGGTCCCCAGGTCCCTGATAACTTCTTCTGTGCTCAGTGGATTGCCACCTATTTGGTAGCTAGGGGTAACCTTGTTTTTCCCGAAGGGTATGACTATGCATTTTTTGGCATTCAACTTTAGGCCGTGGCTCTGGCACCAGTTATCCGTTTCTGTGAGACCCTTCTGAAGGATATCTGTGTCAGATGTATTTTCTACTATGGCCCAGTTTGCAGTCATCTGCAAACTTTGTCAGCCATAACCCTCCTGTGTTTGCTTGTACTTCAGAAAAGTAGATGCCAAACAAGAGTGGGCCCAGGACTGAGCCCTGTGGGACACCACTTGTGACAGGCTTTGAGTCTGACATGGCGCCAGCAACTCTGACCCTGTGGGTTCTGTCACTCAGCCAGTTTGCAACCCATCTTGTAATGTATGGGTTAACATTTAAGCTGATGAGTTTTTCAATGATACCCAGTGGGGTATTGTATCAAAGGCCTTAGCCAGATCGAGGTAGGCTGTATGGACTGCCTTTCCCTCATCAATGGCTTTGGTGACTGTTCGAAAAAGTCAACCAAGTTTAAAAGGCATGATCTGCCTTTGACAAAGCCAAACTGGGTTGGATCCAAAGTCTGCAAATTCCCTATGTCTTTATTTATGAGGTCCATTATGATCCTCTCCATGGCTTTGCAGATAAGGCTTGTCAAGCTAATGGGCGGTAATTTCCAGGGTCGGTGGAGGCACCGCCTTTGTGAAGTGGGACCACAGTTGCAGTGCGCCACTCCTGGAGTGCGTATCCAGAGGTAAGACTTTGATTAAACAGCTGTCCTAGCTGTGGGTTTAATTCCTCATTGAGTTTGTGGAGCACACAGCCGGGGACACCATCAGGTCCCATGGATGCTGTGTTTTTGCTTTGGAGAGAGCAGTTCTCACTTGGGCATTGGAGATGTTTGGGGCTGCAATCGTTTGGTATAGATATCTCTCCTTGTGGGGGGGAGAAGTTTGCACTGAACCTGTCAGCCAGTATGTTGGCAATGTCTGTAGGATCAGTAATCTTCACATCATTTTGAACTAGTTCTGAGCATATCTGGGAGTTTCCTCCCAGGTTTCTAACATAGCTAAAGAAGGCCTTATGATTGTCTTTTGAGTCTTTAGCTATTTTTCTCTCGAAATTTGCTTTGGATGATTTTATGAGAGCTCTTAGTTTTTTACTTATAGTGATCAAGGGTGTCTTACCTTTTGAGGATTTTGCTCTATCTTGTAGTAGCTTCCTCCTTTTGTTGTAGAGTTTGTTTATGGCTGGGGTCCACCAGACTGGACGCTTACCTTTGGTACAGAGAGTCTTTGTTTTGCTTGGGATTGCCTTATCCATGCAGTCCTGCAGGTGCTGGTAGAAGGCATTTGTAAGTGATTCAGCGGCTTGAGTACTGTTTTCCGCCGTCTCGGGTGGCCTTAAAGGAGACCACACTAGTCTTTAGAAGTGTGAAGTCGGCTTTGAGAAGTTCTTTACTGTGGTCTTTTTTATTTCAGGTGGGGGTGGAATGAGGACCTCCAGCGAGATTAGTTTGTGATCTGATCTCACCAGTGAGGGGTATACTTCCGGTGTTGAACATTGTGCTCCCATGTTCGTGATGATGAGATCAAGTATGTTATCTCCTCTTGTGGGGATGGTGACTAGTTGTTCCATGGCATTTGAGTTTATGAATTCCAGGAACTTTTGGGCTAGGGTGTTTGGGCTTGAGTAGTGTTCCCAGTCTATATTAGGGTAATTGAAGTCACCTAGTATGATGGTGTTTGGTGATACATTTATCCCCTCTAGTGCTTTCAGGAAGGCCATGTGAGGTTCCTGAGTTTGTGAGGGTGGCCTGTAACATGCTACAATTTGCAGAGCAGTCTTGCCTATGGTTAATTGCACCTGGATGGTCTCCGATGCATCATGCGTTGCCACCAGTCTTGAGGTGTGGGTGTCCTTGATGAATATGGATACCCCCCCTCCTTTCTTAGTATTGTCCGGATTTTGGGGCGGGCATGATATGAGGTAAAACCTGATAGTGCTGGGGTGCTCTCAGGAGCCTTGAACCAGGTTTCTGTCACAGCACAGACATCGATGTTCTCCATACTGAGAAGGGCTTCGAGTGCATGCATTTTGAGATTTAGACTTCTGGCATTGAGCAGCATTACCTTTAGTTTTTTTCCTTTATTGTGTTCTGGGGTGGTAGGTTTAGAATTTGAGCCTTGCCTAAAAAAGGCACTATGGGGGTGGCAAGAGCCTTTGCCAATATCCGGAATCCCAGGGGTGACAGGTGCAAGCCGTCCCTTGCGAAGCAGCGTGGCTTGTCCAGCATGTCATCCCAGGCAGACAGACACTGGATCCCCTTTGAATGACACCAGTACTTAAGCCAATTGTTAAAGCTGATCATCTTATCTCTGTATTGTGGCATCATTCTTGGTGAAGGTAGGATACTGCTCAAGGTCAGGGTCATACCTGCCTGGGCTACATAATCAGAGAGCTCCTCAATGTCTCTTTTCATGTAGTCCAAGGAGTGCGTCTCAGGTCGTTTACACCAGCGTGGACAATGACTGAGTCGTATTTGTACCTGCTGTTGAGAGACCTGAGTGCTTGCGTTATGTGGCGGATTCTAGCGTCCGACAGGCAGCTTACTGTGACCTTCTCCTTACTCAGTCTGGTGAGCGGGACGTCAGTGTGTCTGACTATGGAGTCACCAATGACTAGTGTGTCTGGCATTGTGTTTGGCCTTAAGGGCTGTGACTGTTTGACACTCTGACTGTGAGGTCTATGTGTTGCAGGTGTTGTGTTCTGAGGTGGTGGTTGTTTGGGTGTCTGCTTTGGTGGCCTCAGCTGTTTTGGTAGATTTTTGATCAGAGCCTCCGAGTATGTCTTTGTGTGATTATGTGTATGATTTGAGGTTGTGGTGGTACTATGTGAGACTGGGTCTATAGTGTGTGTGGTAACCTTCTCCTCCTGACTGGTCTTGCCAGTCCTATGTTGAGAGAGCTCAGCCTCCAGTTTAGCCGTATAGTTGCATCTCTCGCATGTATTTGTGTTTTGTGGGAGGAGGAGAGGCTTGTCTGTGTACATGAGGCAATTGTAACATTGCCTCAATATTCCCAGGTTCACCAGCTGAGCAGGAGAGGACACTAGTAACTGATCCCTCGACATGCTAGAAGGAATAGACAAAAAACTTTAAAAAAGATTCCGGGGGACGTGGATGACCGAGAAATGGGGGTTTGCCTTTTTGGGGTACTATCTATGACAAGAGTGCCGTATCAAGGTAATAAGTACTGTAGGAGCAAGTGCTAGGTTTAACAGATAGAGAATAGTCTACTTGGAGTCAAGTAGAGATGATCCTTTTAGTTCTAGGATACGCTGATTAGATCAGTAGTATAGCTCAAGGAAGGTAGTTTTAAGGGAAAATTTGAAGAGTGGACTTTAGGTAGCCCGAATAGTTTAAACCTGCTTAACCGGCGCTGCCCTAGTGTGCAACAGTGGCAGCTCCACGCTAATTCGCGCTAATTCGCGCCAAAACGCGCTTTATAGCAGGGGGCTGGAAAAGACAGGAAATGACCCAAAATGGCCAATAGACTACAAGTTACTGCCTTAAACCACTCCTCTAAGGACAAACAGGCAGCTCAGTACTCCCCACTCTCACTGGTGAGTAAAGAAACTTCCCCTGACCAAACAAGGAAAATGGAGAAACACAGGAACCAAGACAAAGCCCAGGGATCAGCAAAATCTGGTCTCTGGAACACTAGTTAGAAAAGTATGGAAAAACAAGGATATTTTTTTTGTTTTTTTCAAGTTTTTTTACAGAAAAGCAGAAAACACAATAAATGCTATGATTTTCGATTAAATGCTATCAAAAGCTAGTACACTTGAGTGTATTAGCCTGTAGTTTAACTTTTAGGCAAAACTTAAACTAGCAAGTGCAGTAAACAGTTTTAGCTTATAAAACAGTAAACAGTTTTAGCTTATAAAACTTTAGTATTGTAAATATAGTATGCCGGTACACAAGTAGTTTTGCATGTTAAATAGCCATTTTGTAGATTGCTGTTAATGTTCAACTTGCTTTTGCTTTACCAAGCACTGTGAAATCCTGCCAAGAAACCAGGCTGTTTAACATTACATGGTCAGATTGCTTATCCAGTGATGTATTTTTTTAAATTGTTGACTGTGGTACCATCAAATTTTAAGCTACTTTATTTTTCGAGTATTGTAACTGTGCATAATGAATTTTGCTAGCAATTGTAGCATTCATGGCATATTTCCTGTCTTCTCTGTCTAAACTTTCTACAGGCCCTAGATGGACAGAATATCTATAATGCATGTTGCACACTACGCATTGAATTTTCAAAACTTACAAGCCTTAATGTTAAGTACAACAATGACAAAAGTAGGGACTTCACTCGCCTTGATCTTCCTTCTGGTGATGGCCAGCCAGCCCTTGACCACAGCATGGCTGCTGCTTTTGGTAAGGATGGCTTTTTTTGTAATGGCAATGCAGCATGAAATGCATGTGTTGAATTGTGCTTTAAGACATATCTTCATACTTGTACTTTGTAACTCTAAATTCATTTTGTATCTTCTAAAAATCAAACCTGATGTTGTTAATTTTTATTCTGTCCTAAAACCTGTGGTTCAAATGTGATCCTCAGAACCAACTCTGCCATTGCAATAGCTCATGGCAACCAAAAAGCTCTCAAGCTCTTCCCTTACCCATAATGCACCATTCTAAGTTACCTCAGATTTTGTTTGCCATTTTCCAAAAACATATGTTTTCCAGTTGCTCTTGGGCTAAGTGAATTTTCTATAATTTTTTGTATTACCTTTAAACTTCTTTAAAAACTTTTAATTAAACTACATTCTATTCCCTTAGCTAAGCGATAGCTTTTTTCTATAATTAAATGCCTTTCTCCCTTATAACATTTTTGTACGAAAGTACCTTATGGTATTGATAGTATCTTCTTTACTTCTACACTCTAGTGTAACCTTATTTACCATTGTTGGTAAATTTTTCTCTTTACTCCCTGTATTTTTCTCTCTCAAAAAAAAAGTTTGCTTTTCTTTGTAGAGAGTAGAATACTCCCTTTCTTTTCTTGACTGGAATTTTTTGGCTGTAATAATGGCGGATAAAGATAAGCCGGCTGGCTTTAAAAAGTGTGAGAAATGCAGTCACAAAATAACTTTTAGTGACTCGCATACTTGGTGTGTGTGTATTGGCTTGGTCGCCTTCACTTTCAGGAGGACTGTGCTACCTGTCGCATGTTCAATCACAGGACTTTGAATGCAGAAGTAAACATGTATTGAAAGGTCTTTTACCTTCCTCCTTTGGTGAGGCAATTTCTTGAGCTATACCAAAAAAAAGTAAAAGGAAAACAAGTCTAGACAATCTACCCCTGTTTCTTCCTCATTCTGCAGACTCTTGGACAAGGGAAGAAAAAGACATATTTCTGAGCAGAGTGCTCCTTGGACCCAACTACAAAAAAGATCAACTTCATCGGATCCAGAGTTAAAAATGTTGGAATTTGTAGACCTAAATATGTCTGATCAACCCAAGGACTCTTCAGATCAAATGTATTTTCCTAGAACTCTGTATTCACCCTCCTGTGATCCAGTTCCTTTTAGAGTTCTATCACCCTTCCTGGAGAGACCTAAATCTCCATCAATTATGTCAACTCTGTCTTCCAGGAGTCTTACTGAAGAAGATGTGGAGAGACTTGTGAAGTTTCTCATTTATCACAGCACCAGAGGACAAACAATTCTGAACAAAAGGTGTACCGTTAGATGCCATGGTGGTGGCGGCAGCCCCCAAAAGGAACTTAAGGAAAATTCTTCTGTCCATCCTCCTAACAAGGAATTCAGAATGATGACTAGATTTGGGAAGCATGTTTACGCATCAGTGACCTTTGCTGTAAGGTGTCTGAATTTATCTATCTCATTTTATGAGATTGCAAAGGGATTTGATGACTGAGCTATCAAATACCCTTTCAGGAGCCATATCTGAAGAAGTACAAGACTCAGCTGTCCACCCTACAATCCACATCTAACTCCTCCATGAGGCTCATTTCTCATGTAGCCGAAGGAACAAGTAGAGCAGAGGGTTCAGGCATATCCATAAGGAGACATGGCTGGATGTGCTTGTGACTTCACAGACCCTTTCAAGTCTTTGTCCATCAGTGCTCCTCTTGACTGCTCTTTCCTGTTTGGCCCTAATGTAAGAGAGCTTGTCCAGGTGTGAGAAGGATGGGAAGACCCTGTCTGCTGTGGGCATAAGTTTTTCCACTCCTTGGAGACCTTATTCAAGGAATCAGAGAAGTAGTGGAAAGACGTGCTTCAAGAAATCTCAAGGGTCTCTTCAGAACACACATGGAAGTAGTTCCTCAAGAGGCAGAGGTGGAACTTTAATGGAAGACTCTGCCCTCGCGGTAGAGAAAGGTCTGCAAAATCAAGAGTCAAGAGATGCTTTCTATGGGTAGATCCTTCCAGTACTTCTGAAAGGAGGCCTGATTGTCCTGGTCTGGAGGCAATCTGGGGTTGACTGTCCCTGCACCACAGAGCCTGGCTAGAAATAACATCTGATACTTGGGTGCAGAGGATCATTTTCAAAGGATACCTTATACCTTTTTTCCTTCCTCCTCCCCAAAACAGAAAAATCCGTGATGTTCGACCCAGTCAGAGTGATCAGGCAACCATTCAAATTCAAAGGCTGCTTGAAAAAGTCATTTAAGAGGTTCCCCCCAGACCAAAGAGAACCCAGAACTTACTCAAGGTTCTTTTTAGTACCAAAAAAAAAAAAGACGGGACTGGAGATAGATTTTGGATCTCAGCAAATTAAACAAATCTGTATAAATCAAATAAAAAAACTAAACCACACAAAAGCTTTGGTGATTCAGATATGGAGTAGTAGTAAAATATGGTCTGAATCAGTGTAATTATACTTAAAAAAACACTTATTAACAAAATAAAAGATATATGTATAAAAATCAAGTGCTTTCGTCTCCAGAATTGGAGAGTTTATCAAGATGGAGCATGCCCATTAAGCCATCACTTTTAAAGTACATTACATAGTGGTCCAATCATCACTCAGTATACATGAATAATGCATGAATATTTAAAATACTGTGACTAAAGGTTTAAATTTATATGTACCTAGGCTTAAGTAATGTAAGCATCCAATGCCCTCCATATATTAACAAATCCACATAAAAAAGTTATCAAGGTTAAAGCCAGATGCAATCAAACGACGGAGTAAAAAAATTAAAAATATTATAAAAAGGCCATATGTAACTGTATATATAGTGTAATATATGCAAACTATTCACTATATATTGTAACTAAAAGCTATATATATTCTTATTCTTTCGGCTTTTCCCAGTTAGGGGTCACCACAGCAGATCACCTTGTCCGCTCATTATTGGCAGTGAAGTTTTTCAGTGTCGAGTAGCCAGCCCGGCACCCAACCTTCCACAGAAGGCACACATACGCACACACTCACACCTAGGGCCAATTTAGAGAGTCCAGTCCACCTACAGCATGTCTTTGGGATGTGGGAGGAAACCGGAGCACCCTGAGCC